>NC_057805.1:249311564-249370048 GCF_018294505.1 Triticum aestivum
AGAGAGAGAGAGAGAGCGGGTGAGAGAGGGATCCAGAGGGAACAAGAGAAGAAGAAGGGAAGGAGATGCAACGGGTCATGGTGGCTGCCGGTGACGAGGCCCTCGGGCAGTGGCGCGCTCGGGAGGAGCTCTGGATTGGGGCTCCTCCCCCGATCTGGAAGCTCGGGTAGGTCGGGGAGGCGGGGTTTTGGCGACGAGGAGACAGGAGGTCTCGGGTGCCATGGCTGCAGGGGGCACGCGGAGAGCTTGGCCAGATGTGTCCACGAGCTGCAGCGGCAGCAGTCAAAGGGGCCTGCGGGCGGCACTGAAAGCGAGGAGGAGCGGCACGGCTGTGGGTTGGTTCGATGCTGAAAACGAGGGAGGTGGTCGAGGGCTGAGGATTGCAGCGACGGGGATCCCGAGGAAGATGGAGTGACTGGGTGGCGGTGGACGGAATGGAAGGATGAGACATCTCCTAGGATCTAGGTTTCGGTCTGATTAATAGGAGTGGCTATCTGCTAAATTTTTTTAAATAATACAATTTATTTTTTAAATTACAGAAATAATACGTAGAAAAAAAAATTGCAAGAATAATACACCGTCGGCCCACTGCAGGCCGACTGAGCCCAGTCGGCCCACAGCAGGCCGATCGGCTATCAGAAGGCCGACTGCAGGCCGGGCAGCCACGCGGCGGCCGTTGGTTGGTCGTGCCACGTCGCGAGGGGGAGGCAGCGGCCTGTCGGCGTGGTGCGCCCCTGTCGGCGTCCCGCCCGCCGATCGGCCACCTGGTGGCCGACAGGGTGCGGCCGACCTGACGCGCGCTGGCCATCCCGCCCTTATCCTCTCCTTCTCTCTTTCCTGCATTCTTTCTTCTCCCTGCCCGCCCATATCCTCTCCTTCCTCCATTATTCTTCTCCCGTGGCTCATTCTGCTGTGTTCTTCCTCCTCCTCTCTCTACAGAAAAATGGCACACATTTGTACACCTAAATGAGCTACATTTTCGCGATTTTGGCACCGTGAATGGGTTCAACTCATTTAGGGCAGCGAAAAGAGGTGTCGATCTACTGACGGGGTAGCTCATGGTGGTCGTGGTGAGCATTTTGGTGGAGGTGGTGGTGGTGAAGTTGGGGCAGTGTTCGTCGTTGGGGCAGTTGGGGTGGTGAGGTGGTGGTGGTGGTGGAGGTGCTGGAGGTGCTGGAGGTGGTGGAGGTGGTGGTGGTGGAGGTCGTTCGTCGTTCGTCGTTCGTCGTTCTTCGTTCGTGGTTCTTCATTCTTCGTTCTTCGTTCGCACGCACGCTTCAAGGGTATATTTCAGCCCTCATTTTATTTTTCGTAGGTGCTCCGGGATTATACGTAAATATTGTTATTTGCCGCGGTAGTATACGTAAATATTTGTGTGCGATTATTGTTTTTTGGCCCGGTAGTATACGGAAATATTGTTATTTGCCCCGGTAGTATACGTAAATATTATTCGTTCGCACGCACGCTTCGTTCGATGTGAAAATAAATTTGTGTGCGATTATTCGTAATATAGTTGTAGGTGTGTGAATTGTATTAGTTGTTAGTGGGATAATAAGTTGTTGCTTAATACTTGACACGTACACAGGTGCGGGATAAGAAGTTGGAAACATGAATAAAAAGTTGGAAAAAAGAGACAAGTTTTTTTTGAAGAGTTGGGGTCGGCATGTGCATAGCAAAACGAATAATATTACATGTTAAAAAACGATGTTAAAAAATAGAGTTGGAAACATAATAAAAATTTAAAAAACGATGTTAAAAAATAGAGTTTGAAGAGTTGGGGTCGGTATGTGCATAGCAAAACGAATAATATTACATGTTAAAAAACGATGTTAAAAAACGAATAAGAAGTTTTTTTTTGAAGAGTTGGAAACATAATAAAAATTTAATAAGCAAGCAAAAAATAGGAAAAATAGAACTACATATTAAAAAACGTTTCAGTCCGTACCCGATGCGAATATGAAGCGGATTACCAGCTAACCTTTATTATGCGTATTTTCTAAAGTTTAACCCATAACAAGCAATGCCACACTTTTTTTTAAACGCCCACGCTGTAGTTTAACAAAAAAACTTCTTAGCAAGGAAGAATTTTACATGATCGTAGAAATAAGACGCATGCCTTTTTCTAAATTATTTTAACATAGATTAAAATAAAAAATACATCAACATGGCCATATAATTCAAATAAACTGAATTATCATATTTGTCGGTTATATTATTATTATTATTTGAGGCCTATTTATTATTAGTAAACATGGGCCTATTTATTATATTATTTACTATGGTCCTGGTAATATATATATAGACATGTCTAATACTTGTATTTATATGTTGAAAAAAAATAGGCGAGTCGAGATGTCCGATGTAGTGAAGTTGAGATTTTACTATGGTCCTGGTACTGTCCAAACAAATGAGTTGGGAGCAGATCTGAGTCAATTTACTCACATAGAGGTTGCAATCAGCGCACCACAAACATGGTCTGTTAGTCAGTTGAAAGAATGGATTGCGGCAAGTTTAGGTCTTGATACTGAAACACACACCGTCGGTGTTCATGCATTGTGGACACGGTCAAGTTCAAAAATTTACTTTTATTTGAGGCCAATAGAGGGAGACTCCGATTGGGTGCGGTGGTTAGAAGGTTGTGAACGAAGGGGATGCAATCCTGTTGCTTTAGTGCTTCCCGTCGTGAAGGAGGTCACTGCACATGAAGGGGAGCGTGGCTACGAAGGACAGAGCAGTCATGTCGAAGGAGGAAATGCTTATGGTTACGACCAAGGACAGAGCAGTCAGGTAGAAGGAGGAAATGCTTATGGTTATGAACCAGGGCAGAGTAGTCAGGTAGAAGGAGCAAATGCCGATGGTGATTACAATGGCGAGGTGGACGCTGACGAGGTAGATGGGCACATGCAGAACC
This sequence comes from Triticum aestivum, assembly GCF_018294505.1. Lineage (NCBI taxonomy): Eukaryota > Viridiplantae > Streptophyta > Magnoliopsida > Poales > Poaceae > Triticum > Triticum aestivum. The sequence continues at coordinate 249,314,476 of NC_057805.1, forward strand.
AGATGGAAGAAGAAGACACCGATGTTGAAAGGGGTCATGCCGATGATTCTGACGAGTCAGATGAAGAAGAAAATGCAGAGGAGGTCCCAAATCCTGCATGGTGGAATCATGACTTATCATCTGCAATGACCGTGAATGATGGACATGATTCAGCCTGGCAATATCACCAGAACAATATTGCGACGGGTGCTATGTATCCGAACAAGCAAGCCCTGAAGGATGCAATAATTAATTAGGCAATGTCCACGCAAAGGGTTTTCAAAGCTGAGGTGTCCAGTCAGAAATTCCTCACAATGGTATGCAAGAATGCAGATTGTCCCGCAAGGGTGCACGGCTTTCTCCCTAAGTATGGCACAAGTTGGGTGATAAGTGACTTAGTTAATCACACTTGTCTTATTCCCTGCATCCCTCAAGATCATGCCAACCTTTCATCCACGCTTATTGCTCGACTGTTTTACGATGAGATAGTGCAAGGCAAAGCTATGGAAGTGAAGGCAGTGCAGACAAAAGTGTTCGCCAGGTTGAAGTACAGAATTTCTTATGGCAAGGCTTGGAGGGCTAAGCATGCAGCGCTTGAGAGGAGATTTGGTTCTTATTTTGATGCATATGACTCTGTTGTCCACCTCCTCCACACCCTGCAGCAGCGGAATCCAGGCACCTATATCGATATCCAAGACATGTTCATGCCAGAGTTCCCAACTGTGAGGGTTTTGCATCGTCTCTTCTTCTCTTTCGGTGTATGCATCGAAGCTTTCAGGCATTGCCGACCGGTGATATGTGTTGACGGTACTTTTCTCACAGGCAAGTACAAGGGTCAGATACTGACAGCCATAGGTCAAGACGGCCAAAATCAAGTCGTCCCACTGGCATTTGCTTTTGTGGAGAGTGAGAACATTGAAAGTTGGACATGGTTCTTCAGGCAGTTGAAAATTTCAGTTGTCAAGGAGAAGCCGAATGTGTGCATCCTTCATGACAGGCATGCAGGTATACTCAGTGCGATAAGGACACTGACAAACCCAGGCCCTGAGGAACAAGTTCCATGGCAGGACTTGCAGAGCCGTTGGTGCATGCGCCATCTCGGGGCTAATTTCTTCTCGCAGTTTAGAAATAAGAACCTGATGAATCTGTTCAAAAAACTCTGCAAGCAGAACCAGTTATGGAAGTACAATTTGATACGCGACAGACTTAATGTGTGCACGCAGAGACACGTGAGGGACAGGAAAGCTGCAAGAGATGCAGCGGTGAGGGCACATGTTGAAGCAGTAGCTGCACAGTTGGCAACAGGAACAACGGCCGTGGAGGAGGAGGCTGTTGGGCTATGTGACCTGCCAGGCTTTGACCCACCTGGTACTAGGAGAAGGCTCGGGAGGTCGATTAAAACCTTCGAGCAGTGGATAGAGCATGAGCCTCTGGAGAGGTGGTCTTTGCTACATGACACACATGGAGCAAGGTACGGTGTCATGACAACGAACCTCGCGGAAACATACAACTTTGTCCTCAGAGGAAACCGGGCATTGCCACTTACAGCCATCGTTGAGGGTATTTTCTATGGCACCGTCAAGTATTTCAGAGACAGACGTCAAATAGCAGAGCAGCATATCTTGAACAACCCAAATACACGGTACTGTGAAAGAGTCACGAAGTACATGGACAACAAGATGCAAAAAGCTAGGTCACACACTGTAGTCGCCATCGGTAATCAAGAAAGAAGGTTTGAGGTCCGCTTAACCAACAAAAAATTCGGATGTGCAAATGAGTTGAGGACGCATGAGGTGAAAATTGGCAATGAAGCCTGGCCAACGTGTGAGTGCACATGCAATAAACCGAAATTGCTTCACCTACCTTGCTCACATGTACTTGCTGCTTGCGGGCAGCTTGGAATGGACGCAATATCGTTTGTGTCTCCATATTTTCTGAAAGAGGCTGTCCTCAATACCTGGACAGGTGAGCTGATGGGTTTTCGATCAATGGGTAATTTCAACAGCGTCAACCCCGCCGATAGGCGTTACATTCCAAACCCAGAGCATATGCGTACAAGTAGAGGCAGACGGCAGTGTCAGCGCATCCGAAATGATATGGATGAATCTGAAGCAGGAGGTCCAACTAGGCAATGCATTCTATGCAATGAATTTGGCCATAGGGACACTAATTGTCCCACTTTCGTCACTGGGCGTGGACGAGGCAACCGGGGAAGAAGAGGAGGTAGAGGTAGTAGAGGAGTAAGGGCGAGAGGAAGAAGCTAAGCTAGCACTAGTTTGTTTTGAATTTATATTAAGTGTGCTGTGGCACTATGTTCTGAAATTTGTATTAAGTGTGCTGTGGCACTATGTTCTGAAATTTGTATTAAGTGTGGCACTATGTTCTGAAATTTGTATTAAGTGTGGCACTATGTTCTGAATTTTTATTAAGTGTGACACTATGTTCTGAATTTTTATTAAGAGTGGCACTATGTTATGAATTTTTATTAAGTGTGGCACTATGTTATGAATTTTTATTAAGTGTGGCACTATGTTATGAATTTTTATTAAGTGTGCCCCTATGTTCTGAATTTTTATTAAGTGTGGCACTATGTTATGAATTTTTATTAAGAGTGGCACTATGTTATAAATTTTTATTAAGTGTGGCACTATGTTATGAATTTTTATTAAGTGTGGCACTATGTTATGAATTTTTATTAAGTGTGACACTTTGTTCTGAATTTGTATTAAGTGTGGCACTATGTTCTGAATTTTGTAAGTGCAGGAATGTCGGGATTGTGGTTGCTGAATGGGGACATTGATAAGGGTCATCGTGGTGCGATATGGTATGAGCGCAAGCTTGAGCCTCTCATCACTCGCACTCCAAATGAAAACTGGAAGATACACTCAGGATGGCTTCAGCGGTACGTGCTTTATTAATTTGCACACTGACATGCATATTAATGGTTGAAATGGGAGACAGTAACTGAAAAGTTCTCTGATGAAGGTTGAAATGGGCCGGCCTTTTACCTTTCGCGCGTCTGGTTGAGTCTATCCCGGGTGAGAAACGCGTCGCCATCGATGGGTCTTTGCTGAGCTGCTTAGTGGACCGTTGGAGGCCAGAGACCCACACGTTTCACTTCAGATGGGGAGAGATGGCTCCTACTCTGGAGGATGTGTCACTTTTGCTCGGACTACCGTTGGCAGGTCATGCCGTAGGACCGTTGGACGCACCGGCTGGTTGGGAGCGAGCTCTTACAGAACGTTTTCACGGTGTTTTTCCGGATGCTCCCGATCCGGTATGGGAGCATCACGGACCTAAGTATGAGTGGTTGCTAAATTTCCGGGTAATTTCCCCTACCTATTCTCTTCAAGTTATCGCGCATAAAGTTGTACAGAAAATAATTGCGGCTTACTAAAACTTTCTCTTCGCTTAATGCAGATCCAGAACTTCCGGGCGCCCTTGACTGCGGAACAGATCACTCGGAGCCTCGAGGCCTACTTACTGTGGCTTTTCGGCAAGGTGATGTTCACGGAGAACCATGTCACCACTATTAGCGCCCTCTACATCCCTATGGCACCCGAGATAGCGAGCGCTCAGACGGCGGATCAGATCAGACAGAGGAGTTGGGGTTCGGCGGTGTTAGCGGCTACATACCGAGGTATGTGCAACGGTTGCCAGCTTACATCGAGAAAGCCAGCCCTTCTTGGATGCCCTCTATTCCTACAGCTGTGGTCGTGGGAGAGGTTCTCTATAGGGCAACCAGATGTACAGGTTCATGAGCCTATAGACGCCATGTTTGATGTTGAGGGCATCGACATGCCTACTTTCGGTCTGTGTTGGACTCGTCGCAAGGTATGCACCGTGTTGTAGTTTAATGCAACTTTTTCTGCACAAGAGATCGATCGATGCGAGCGGCTACTAACTTTTATTCTCTGCAGAGACGCTTTGCTAGTGATCAGACCAGGAAGGCGTACACAGCATTGAACGAGCAGTTCGATGCGTACACCGGGGTCATCTGGCAGCCCTACACGGAAGCAGCCATACAAGCGAGATACCCTGCTGGTATGTCTGTGCTATGCACAAGGGACCGAGATTACTGGATGACAAAATCGAAGATCATCTTCGATGTCTTCGTCGAGGAGATGGCACAACAGAGGGTTATGAGGCAATTTGGTCTTCTGCAGTTGGAGCTACCTCCCCCTATAGAGAACCCGGTGCCAGCACACATCCACAGGTATTAACCAGTTTTTCAATGTTGCATTTTCTTTCATAGTACTCCATTCGAAGCTTTAGGTAATTGTTGAACACACACCACGATTTTAGGACGACAAGGAAGGGCATGAACAGGACAACTGCTGACTGGCTAGTTAGACTAGAGCCGTATGTTATAGAATGGGAGACAACAAACACAAATCTATGGCACGAGAATCACAATTTCGATCTCGATCAATTCAATCTCTATTTGCGGCGCTACATGACCGGAACACGGTTACGCATTGTTGAGTACTCCCACCCAGAGGAGTTACCGGATCCTACTCCGTCGGATATGTACCCGAGCTATGATACTTCGGGCTCTAGGCAGTACGCGGTAAGATATTTTTTCTTTACGTAATGTTGTCACATACTTTGACGTGCAAAAGACAGACATTATTAATCGTCATGGAAATTTGCAGGCTACCTTGACACGCGAACTGTACGACGACGTGACCACCTTTGGACGATCACTATCGTCTGGACCTCTTCTTCAACATGGTCCAGTGGTACAGCCCTTCTTGGAAAGAATTCAGAATAAGATACGGACTGTGTACGAGGCTATCACGTGCACCCGGAGAACCGATGTTGTTCAGCACGGGAAGGAGCAGCCGCGTCACTCCATGCAACGACATCAACCACGTCCACGCCTAGCACAGCAGCCGACAACCAGGCCACCCTGTCCTGACCAACCTGGCAGTTCTACGTGGCACCCGCAGCACTATGGTCCCACGTCGAGCTTCGTGTTTTCTCCACAGCCACAGCAACACGGTCCCTCGTCGAGCTTCGTGTTTTCTCCACAGCCACAGCAGCAGGGTCCCTCGTCCAGTTTCGTGTTTCAGCCAGAGCAGACGTCACACCCAGCAGGTATGTGTCTTCATATTTATTGTTTTCAATATTAATTGATGCGACCTCATTCTTCATGATGAACCGTTCCATCGCGTAGGGGCCTATGGATATCAGGCGTCTATGTCGGCATCACATGATACGTGGGGGAGTGATCAACATCCCGAGGACAACATACAGGCTCAGATGTCGCAGCACACCCAGCGGATGAACATGTTTTCGACTCCTCCACCAGGCCCCACACAGGATACACAGCATGACCAGGGAGAGTCTGAGATTCCTCCTCGTCACGTTAGGGCATCCGACAGGTTGGGATGGTCCCCGATTCCAGATCCGCCTCCCCGCCAGGCCAGACGTCGTCACTGACGCTTCTATGTATCTGTATCAGTAGAGACATTACCATCTATTTCTGTGTAAGACTTATGTCTATTCTATGTATGAGACAAATGACTATGTACTTATGTACGAGACATATGCCTACTCTATTTTAGTACTCTGTTATCGGAACTACAAGATCATATGTAGATAGAACATAATATTCATACAACGAGACATTGCAAGCAAATAGATAGAACTACATCTAAATTAAATGGTACGTAACTGAACTCACAACATACAGCATAAAAACTACATGAAGTCATCATCGTCATATGTTCGCGCCAACTTTTTCCCGCCACCCGTTTCCCGCCACCCGTTTCCCTCCACCCGTTTCCCACCACCCGTTTCCCGCCAACCCTTTCCCGCCATATCGCAGCCGTTCTTTCCCGCCATTTTCTCCTCTCTACCTATAAAACCCCCTTCAGACGGAGCTGCATAAGCATTGCAGTGTGCTGGTGGTAAATTGGAGCACTGTGGTGGAGGTGAAGCTGTTGTTCGTCGTTCTTCGTTCGAGCCGGAGCACCGGCAGTTTGGTGGCCGCCGTTCGTCCTTCATCCTTCGCACGCACGCTTCAAGGGTATATTTAAGCCCACATTTTATTTTTCGTACGTGCTCCGGTAGTTTTTGTTAATATATTTAGATGTCAACTAATTAATCTGTCAATATTTGTAGTTGCTACGGCAAATATTCGTAATATAATTGTAGGAGGGTGAATTGTATTAGTTGCTCCGTTAATATTCTGTAATATATAGCTTCGTAATATATAGACATGTCTAATATTTGTTAGTGGGGATATTAAGGGGTAGGGTACGTACTCAATGCGATTTGTGTGTTGCAGATGGCTGAGAGTACTCGGTGGGTGCTTAGCCCTATTGTTCATGTCCAAGGCTTGTCTCCAAGTGTTGTGCAAGTTAGTGAAGTGGACCTCAATTTTGATTGTTTGAAGACTAAATTCATGTTGAAGCAAGGGTTGAAGGAAGACGATTTTGTGTACTACGTCAGCAGGAAGCATTCAGATGGCCCTGGGGAAAGAAAATTGATTGACATAACTGATGATGGCAAGATTCAAGAAATGCTGAGCGAATGGGAATGGAAAAGGGTTGTTCAGTTGCATTGCTACAGGAAACCGAGTTATATGTGATGCATTTGTCATTCGAGATCCGCCTCCCTGGCAGGCCAGACGTCGTCATTGCCGCTCCTATGTATCAGTAGAGACATTACCATCTATTTCTGTGTGAGAACTTATGTCTATTCTATGTATGAGACAAATGACTATGTACTTATGTACGAGACATATGCCTACTCTACAAGATCATATTTAGATAGAACATAATATTCATACAACGAGACATTACAAACAACTAGATAGAACTACATCCAAATTAAATGGCACGTAACTGAACTCACAACATACAGCATAAAAACTACATGAAGTCATCATCGTCATCCTCGATCGATGCAGAACTCTTGCCCTTCGACGATGAAGAACGCTTGCCCTTCGACGATGCAGAAACCTTGCCCTTCGATGATGAAGAACTCTTGCCCTTCGACGATGCAGAAACCTTGCCCTTCGATGATGAAGAACTCTTGCCCTTCGACGATGCAGAACCCGAAAGCGGCGGCATGAAGATATCATCTTCGTCCTCGCTCTCCTCAGTCCATAAACATGGATTATTTGCTGCAATCCTTCTGAAAGTTTCACTCTTCGGCACCACTACCTTCTTCCACCTGTCATGCAACCTAAGTTCTTTACGTACCTCCTCATAGGTCCTTTCAGGCCACCCAGAACTACGTAATTGGTGAGCCAACTCATTCATTATGGTGTCACTACCGGTGAGTTCGTCCCATGGAACTATCCTATTATCCATCCTGAAATCGGTAGCTAGCCTCAGAAGAGTCCTGCTCATCCCAGGGTGAAAACTACGATCGAAAGGATAATGGGACATCTCAACTACACTACACTGCAATGCTTATCCAGCTCCGTCTGAAGGGGGTTTTATAGATAGAGACGAGAAAATGGCGGGAAAGAACGACTGCGGTATGGCGGGAAAGGTTGGCGGGAAATGGGAGGAGGGAAACGGGTGGCGGGAAACGGGTGGCGGGAAATGGGTGGCGGGAAATGGATGGCGGGAAATGGGTGGCGGGAAATGGGTGGCGGGAAATGGATGGCGGGAAAAGCGCAGTTTGGAAATGTCGATAACTTTCAAAACAAATGTTCATCACAATGGAAAAAGGTTCCCGCCTTTCAAAAAATGCATGCAATTTTTTTGGAAAATATGATAAGAAATGGTTCGTGGCACTAAATGAATGTACGTCACCTTTGCTGGAAATATTCTCGTGTTTCCAAAAAATATCCATGACATTCTACAAAATGGTACTCCCTTCATCCCATAATATAAGATGATATTACAATCAATATACTCACATATCACGTGGGTTAACAAATGTTTAGATGGATCATGACATTTTAAGAAAATATTCGCGTGTTTCTAAAAAAAGTTTGTGAAAATTTCAGAAAAGCATTTTAAAAAATGTTGTGTGGTTTAAAAAAATGGTATTTCCATTAAAAATGTATTTGAAGAAATGTTACCATGTATTCATAACGTGTTAAAATATATACTTTTAATAAATATTCGCGTGTATTATTAAAAATAGGCATGCACCAGTCGGCCCACAGCAGGCCAACTGAGCATAGTCGGCCCACTACAGGCCTATCGGTGTACTGCAGGCCGACTGGGCCCTGTCGGTCAACTGCAGGCCGACTGGGCTTGAATCTGCTGGCCGACAGCCCAATCGGCCAGCAGCTAACTGATGGGCCTCCAGTCGGCCTGCTGTGGGCCGACTGGGCTCTGTCGGCCTGCAGTAGGCCGATGGTGTATTATTTTTGAAAAATCTTTTTTTGCGTATTATTTCTGTAATTTTTTTAAAAAAAATGTATTATTTAAAAAAATTAGCTGGCTATCTTGTTCCTACGATCACAATTGAATGGCCGAGAAACATAGATTAGGGGAGTCTAATAAATAAATAAAACATACTAGCAAAAAATGCCCGCGCGTTGCAACGGGAAAATAGATTCATTGCACATATTTAAGATAATATTGTAGCAGAACACGGCACTTCAGAGACTCGACAGTATAGATTGTATGAATTGAGTTGTTTGTTCTCTATAGCCAAGGAACAATATTCTCTTAAATTGAGTTGTTTGTTCAATGATCGTATGAATTCATGCATGATGGTTGATGCATACTCTTGATAATGCTACTTTCAATGTTTGTGGCTCACTTCAAGAGATAATTTTTATATCATCTCTATCAATACATCAGAGCTCTATCTTTGACCTCTTGTTCCTTGGCTATAGAGAACATTGCAGTGGCTCATTTGTTTTTCCTTTCCTCACTGAACAAACAACTCAATCTAGTCTCATACAGGCCATTACCTTTTCCATGCACATAATCTGCCAAGGTAATTATTCTAGATTGCCCTGTAAAAGAAAGTTGGTCATCATTCTATATTGCCCTGTAAAAGAAAGTTGTTTTCTTAGGATTGAATGAAACCTGTAAAAAATGATCCTTCTAATGTTGCAGCCCAAAAGCTTATGCTGGTTTTATATAATCGAGATATTTATCATCTTGCATTACCTCAAAAAATCTTCCACGTCAGAGCTCCAAATTCTGAAAGTTAGACCACTTTCCACTATCGAATTCCTGAGTGTGTTGACAACTGTGTTTACACTGCTTCACATAATAGTCCAAGCGAACCCACCTCCTGTAGAACCTCGGTCCAGTATACAATCCCGCTGAAAATAAGAATTTGTTGTTGGCGCTTAGCATAGAGCCTAAAGGTGCACCTGATCCGGTCAGCGTTTGAACAGAATAAAGAACCACTTTCGACTCTAAAGTTAATCAGCACATGCATGTCCTATGGATGATGTTTACTCAGCTCTATTTAATCAGCACGTAGGAATAAAATCTCCCGTGGGTATTAACCACAATCATGGCATTGGCAATGTTGACCGGAGGCACCGCTGCAAGGATCTGGATGTTCCACGAAAAGTTTGTTCACCCAATCACCCAACATCCCTGATATCATATGAAAAAAATCCATCTGAAACATCTACACAAAATCAAGAATAGGTCACATTTAATTAATTAAGTAGTGCTAAATCAATTTTCTATGCCGCTTAGTCATTCTGCAAATCTAGCGTCATATTCGATTTCATGAAGCCATATAAAAGATATTGCCCTTATAAAGTAGTAATTCTTCAAACAAAAATTTCTTGTGGGAATTAGCACAAAGATTTGCTTGACAACTAAAAATCATTTCAAGCCATTATTGATGGTGTCGAGTTGATCTTAACCTTGTAATAAGAGGGTTGTGCATGTTTAGCTAGCACTCAGTTGAAAAAGAAAAATTATGAGGCATTGGTTCCTAAAACCTGACCATGTGTGCTCCTCTGTTCTAACTAAACACCAATGCTTTGTTTTCTCCCCTGAACGAATAGTTCGTGGGTGCGTGTATGTGTAACCACCGGCGAGGGAGTTATTGAGAGGGGTAACAGCAACACATGTGCTATGACATTCTGCAACCACCATTTGAATTGGGAATCAACTATTGAACCATACAAAAATTGCAATGATCAAGATTACATGCTTTGAAGGCATGCAAGGACTCCAGGAGCGGAAAGGGGTCAGGTTTATACCTTGTTTGGGACAGCTCCATCAGCCTGAGTCTTCTTCAATAGTTGGGCGCCGAAGCTCTTGGTGCTCAAGTGATTTGTAAGCCAACCATTTCTTCTTCATATACAAACAGAGAAGAAGGTTTGTTTCTGTTCTTACTGTTGGACTGAAGATTGGAATAAGGGAAGAAGGGGGGTGGGGGGTGGATAAAATCTCATTGGTGGGGAAATGTCCACGGTGTTTATTCATATGGAAAAATGAATCACATAAAAAGTATTTACCGTCTTCGAATAGTAGAGAACCACATAATATTCAGTCCAAACTTCACAGAAGGCGAGGTGTCACTCGTCAACTTATGTTTTAGAGGGACTACGCTGGCCTGAATCACTTCATAAAACTGAGAACCATACAAAGGCAAATGATACAGTGGGATTAATAGAAACGAGAAGGAGGGACAAAATTAAAATCTCATAGATAGGTGATACAACATAGTGCTCCAATCTCTAAGGAGCCATTTCTTAATTTCATTTGAATACCTATTGGACCACAACATAAAATGATCAACAATCTTGCTAGCAGTAATGTGCAATTCCTCAAAAAATATCCCAGAAGAGCTTGGAGTTCATGCGCTTCCATATAATCCAGAGGACCGCGATAAGCACAATAGAGTGAATCTTGTTGAAATAATTTTCTTCTTAGAGATCTTTGACTAAATTAGCATTGAGTGAATGAAAAAAGTTCGGACCACAACAATGGTGGATGCCCGGCGGAGGAACACAACTAGCAAAGAAGGACAAATAGGAGCATATTTCTCACCTTGGAGGTGTTGAATAGCAGCCACTTAGTCACTTTGGAGCTTGACACCGCACTAATCGACGACATGCGTCGTGATGAGGTGGTGCGGTGGGGTGGTCCTGCCTCCGTAAGCCCCGGCAGGCCTGCCGGGATGGCCTGAAGGCTTGCTTCCAGGGGTGCCTCCATCCTTGCCAGGCTCGCTTGCCCGGCAAGGGAGGTTTTCCCCTTAGCAATATCTTGCTTCTCTGGCTAGTCTTGGTCCTCCTGTGCTGCACGCCGGTCCTTTGAAGGACTGATCCCTTGCGTTCCAATCTGACCTTGGTGTTGTAATCTTGCTATCGTGCATGTGCACAATCTGGGCAACGGACCCAGGGTTTGTTGCATCGACACTATATGATGATTGAGTATGTGGAACTCTTACTTAGACTCTGTTGAATAAGTTGAATTGCAATTGTTTGGTCACTAAGAATATAGATTGTTGAGTTTCAAGAGAATTCATTGTTTGAACCCTAACATGTGAATTGGTTGCTACTTTAACATGAGAAGTTTTATGAGAAATAATTGTTGTTATGATGCTAGGAAAAGTGATTAAAATTATCATTGATCAAACTTATGCACTATGCTAGCATTCACACTTCATAAATTACTTCTTTTATCATTTACCTACTCAAGGACGAGAAGGAATTAAGCTTGGGGATGATGATACGTCTCCAACGTATCTATAATTTATGAAGTATTAATGCCATATTAACAACAATTTTATATGGTTTTATGCACTTTTATATGATTTTCATGAACTAACATATTGACCTAGTGCCTAGTGATAATTGTTGTTTTCTCTTGTTTTTGGTTTTCCAGAAAATCCATATCAAATGAAGTCCAAATGCAGCGAAACTTTTTGACAATTTTTTGGAACAAAATAGATCCCCGAAGCTTCGTGGGAGGACCATAAGAGCCACGAGGCCCCCACAAGCGACCAGGGTGCGGCCAAGAGGTGGCCATGGCCTGGTGGCTTGTGGGCCCATATTAGCTCCTTTTCGTGTGATTCCAACTCTAAAAATTCTTATAAATAGAGAAACCCCCAGAAATAACCCTAGAACTTCGACTTCGCTGCCGCAAGCCTCTGTACCAAAGATATCCCATCTAGAGCCATATTACGACACCCTGCTAGAGGGGGAAATCATCACCGGAGGCCATCTTCATCATCCCGGCAGTATGCATGACGAGGAGGGAGTAGTTCACCTTCGGGGCTAAGGGTATATATCACTAGCTATGTGTTTGCTATCTCTCTCTCTCTCTTCGTGTTCTCGATTCGGCACGATCTTGATGTACCGTGAGCTTTGTTAATATAGTTGGCTCATATGGTGTTTCTTCCCTCTCTATCTTGTTGCGATGAATTGAGTTTTTACCTTTGAGGTTTCACTATTGTCGTATTGAATACTTGTTGGATTTGAGAACACTTGATGTATGTCTTTAAATACCCATGGTAACAATGGGGTATTATATTAATTCACTTGATATATGTTTTGGCACTCAACTCGCGGACTCCAGTGGTGACATTGGGGTATCTATGCATAGGGGTTGATGCACGTTTTTGTCCTAGTTTCTCTAGTAGAAACTTTGGAGCACTCTTTGAGGTTCTTTGTGTTGGATTGAATATTATGAATCTTAAGTTGTTTGATGCATATAGAATAATCAACTCACGGATACTTGTGGTGACACTGGAGTATCTAGGTGACATTAGAGTTGGTTGATGCGTATCATATGGTGTTATTTTAGTACGAACTCTAGGGTTGTTTGTGACACTTATAGGGATGGCTCAACAGATTGATCAGAAAAGGTAACTTTGAGGTGGTTTCGTACCCTACAATAATTTCATCTTATGTTCTCCGCTAGATAAGAATTTTGGAATGATTCTTTGTCGCATGTTGAGGGACTATTATATGAGTCACTTATGTTAGCACTGTTGAGAGATTGCACTAGTGAAAGTATGAACCCTAGGGGCTTATTTTCAAGCATTGCAATACCGTTCGTGCTCTGTTTTATCACTTGCTACCTTGCTGTTTTTTCATTTTCAGATTACAAAAACCAATATCTACTATCCATACTACACTTGTATCACCATCTCTTCGCCGAACTAGTGCATCTATATAATTTTCCATTGTATTGGGTGTGTTGGGGACACAAGAGATTTCTTGTATTTGTTGTAGGGTTGTTTGAGAGGGACCATCTTCATCCTACGCCTCCCATGTATTGATAAACCTTAGGTCATCCACTTGAGGGAAAATTGTTCCTGTCCTACAAAACTCCGCGCTTGGAGGCCCAACATGAGTCTACAAGAATAAGTTGTGTAGTAGACATCAAAGATCATCCATCTTAAACACCCTCTTGTGTACGTGAAGGTTCACTATTCTCAACTATGATGAAGCCTAAGGAACTATTAGCATATCATCGACAGCCAGAGTCGATCGATTGTCAGAACCTTGTAACAAAGATACATCATAGTGTTGATGAACTAAACTGAAGCAACACTCAAGGGAAGCATAACAAGAACATCAATGCTCACATCCACATGTGATCTAGATCGCAACCAGTACCTACTCATATAACTTCTCACGATGCCACTGTTGGGAAACATGCTAGAAAACAAAATTTTCACGCTTACGCACACCCAAGATCAATATGGAGATGCATAACAGGTTGGGATCATGACCATTACCGTCACTGAGTTGCTGCGGAAAGAGAACATGCCGGTGTAGATTGTACTTGGATTCCCTCGAACCATCGATGAACGATCCCATGAACCGTAAACAAACAGTCCCTCGAACAAAAGACCGGCCTCTCTACATGGTTGCAAGCATGCAGCCTTCACGATCCAGTAGTGCTTCGCCATCTAGAGCTAATCGTCGCTGAAGAATTAGAGGGAGAAGATTAGGACCACACTAGGCTTCTAATTATGAGGATTACAGGAACTAGACCAAGCTCTATTTAGTCAACTAGGACCAACTAGAACTAGGACTAGATGAACCAGAGGAGGCTCCAAAACTTGTCTATCCAATAGAGAGAAAAAAACCTAGTATATATAGGTTAGAGGGGATGGAAAGGGAATCCACCAAGGAGAGGAAGTCCCTACTTGGTGCGCCGGCCAAGGGCGGGGAGGAGGAGTCCTCCGCCCTCTCCAATTCAGCCTCCTTCCACGGCAACGGCGACGCCTCCCCTACTTGCGCCTTGGTGGACCAAGTTGCCTTACATCACTGGGCCTTTTAAGCCCCGTTGATATTAAATTAAATATAAAAGCCTTCTAATTATTATTAGCCCCTTTTATATGTAATTTAACATCACCAGGAACATTTTCCACCGATATATTAATTATCGGGAATACCTGGTATTGCGTGATAATCTGTGAACCCTTCTAGTGACCCCAAAACGCTTCTGGATCCTCTTGAAACTATTTCGAATATTAATGAAACAATTCCAAAAATATATTATCATCATCCCCGTCCTTCTAACACTCAGAAGATTGTAATTTCCTTAAGCTTGTAACCCCATAGGTTTGGTAACTCATAGACATGAACGAAACCCCTTCGTTCAATGACAGATAGCGGAACCATGGACGTCCATATCGATCCCTATGAGCACGTGAATGATATTCAAGTGAACCTTTGTTTATCATGTGATGTTCCCTTTGCTTCATGATACTTTACAAAACCCACGATGCATCGGTATCCTCCCGAGTCATCGCATGCTCACTATACCAAAATCCTTGTTACCGGTTTTGTTCTTCTTTCTCATTGTCGTTGATACGTCTCGAATGTTTCTATAATTTTTTATTGTTCCATGCTATTATAGTATCAATCTTGGATGTTTGTTATGCAATTATATATCAATTTTTGGGACTAACCTATTAACCTAGTGCCCAGTGTCAGTTGCTGTTTTTTGCTTGTTTTTGGCTTTTCAGGAAATCAATATCAAGCAGAGTCCAAACAGATAAAAAAACTTTGGATTAATTCTTTCTCGACCAGAAGAGACCCTAGAAGGTTCGGGAGAAGACCTGACGTGCCACGAGGGAGCGACTAGCTTGGCAGGCGTGCTCCCCAGGCTTGTGGGCCCCTCGTCGAACCTCTTGACCTAATTCCGCCTCTATAAATTCTCAAATATTCCCCTGACATCAGAGAGCCACCCAAAGTACTTTTTCTGCCGCTGCAAGTTTCTGTTCTCAAGGGATCCCATATGGGT
Organism: Triticum aestivum; assembly: GCF_018294505.1. Classification (NCBI taxonomy): domain Eukaryota; kingdom Viridiplantae; phylum Streptophyta; class Magnoliopsida; order Poales; family Poaceae; genus Triticum; species Triticum aestivum. The sequence continues at coordinate 249,329,619 of NC_057805.1, forward strand.
GCCTTCTCCCATACTTTACCGGAGGGGGAATCGACCACGGATGGGCTCTACATCAACCTTGCTGCCCTTCCTATGATGTGTGAGTAGTTTACCACAGACCTAGGGGTCCATAGCTAGTAGCTAGACGGCTTCTTCTCTGTCTTTGATCTTTAATACAATGTTCTCCTCGATGTTCTTCGAGATCTATTCAATGTAATCCTTTTTTATGGTGTGTTTGTTGGGATCCGATGAATTGTGAGTTCATGATCAAATTATCTATGAATATTATTTGAGTCCTCTCTGAACTCATTTATGCATGATTATTATAGCTTTGTATTTCTCTCCGATTTATTGATTTGGTTTGGCCAACTAGATTGAGGTGCTTTGTGATGGGTTCAATCTTGTGGTGCTCTATATCCCAGTGACAGAAGGGGACAAGACACCTATTTGTGTTGTTTCCATTAAGGATAAAACAATGCGGTTTATTCATACTGCTTGATTTTACTTTGACTACATCATGTCATCTTGCTTAAGGCGTTACTCCATTACTTATGAACTTAATACTCTAGATGCATGCTGGATAACAGTCGATGTGTGGAGTAATAGTAGTAGATGCAGGAAGGAGTCGGTCTACTTGTCTCGGACATGATGCCTATATACATGATCATTGCCTTGGATATCGTCATGATTATTTGCTTTTTATCAATTACTCAACGGTAATTTGTTTACCCACTGTATGCTATCTTGAAGACAGAAGCCTCTAGTCAAAACTATAGCCCCTGGGTCTATTTTTATGATATATTAAAATCCAAAAATAGCTTGCTGCAATTTTATTTACTTTATTTTATTTTGTGTTTTTGTTCTATCTATCACTACGAGATTTGATCCTTGCAATTAACCGCCGAGGAATTCACAACCCCTTGTTCACGTTGGGTGCAAGTATTTGTTATTTTGTGTGTATGTACTTCTAACGAGGTGTTGCGTGGTTCTCCTACTGGATTAATAACCTTGGTTCTTAACTTAGGGAAATACTTATCTCTATTGTTCTGGATCATCCTCTCCTCTTTGAGGAAATCCAAACGAAGCTCACAAGTAGCAGGAAGAATTTCTGGCGCTGTTGTCGGGCAGACATCATCAACATCTATCAAGTACCATCGCATAAACTTTCATCTCCTTGCATTTACATTATTTGCCCTTTTCCTCTTGTTTTCATCTACCCCCACTTCTAAAATGTTTTTACAAAAATACAAAAATATTTTTTGTTTGCTTTTTTGCTTGGTTTGTCGCAATGTCTCAAGAAAATACAAAATTGTGTGAATTTTCCAATACTAATAATAATGATTTTATTAGTACTCCGATTGCTCGTCCCGCCACTAGTGCGGAGTCTTATGGTGTTAATGCCGCTTTGTTAAATCTTGTCATGAAAGAATAATTTTCCATTAGTCCTAATTAAGATGCCGCATCCCATCTTTATACTTTCATTGAATTGTGTGATATGCCAAAGAAAAAAATGTGGATAATGATATTGCAAATTTAAAATTATTTCTGTTCTCACTATGAGATTGTGCTAAACTTGGTTTTCGTCCTTGCCATGAAATAGTATTGATTCTCGGGATAAGAGTAAGGAAGCTTTTATTGCCAAGTATTTTCCTCCTGTGAAAATTATTTCTCTTAGAAATCAAATTATGAATTTTAAGTAACTTAAGCATGAACATGTTGCCCAATCTTGGGACAGGATGAAATTAATAAATTGCCCTACTCATGGCTTAAGTTTATGGATGATCATACAATATTTTTATGCGGGATTGAATTTTGCCTCTAGAAATCTTTTAGATTCCATCGCGAGTGGTAGTTTTATGTAAATCACATTAGGAGAAGCTACAAAATTGCTCGATAATATTATGGCAAATTATTCACAATGGCATACTAAAAGAACGCCTACTAGTAAAAAAGTGAATTTTGTTGAAGAAATTAGTACTTTGAGTGATAAAGTAGATGCACTTATGAAAATTGTTGCTAGTAAAAGTGTTCATATTGATCATAATGATGTGCCATTGTCTACTTTGATTGAGTAAAATAATGATCCCATATACGTGTAATTTTAAGGGATAATTAATTCTGTGCCCTTAGTCGTGTCCCCCTCGGCAGGTTTACCCCTAGTTTCCGAAAACACTCATTCCTACCCAAACCACTTTCCTCATCTTATGCTTTTTCCCTTTGACCATTTGACCATCACTGTAAAAAATATAAAAAATTCATACTTACTCAGAAAAATGCGAGTAAGATATCAAAATGTTCATAAAAATATCACCTACATGTGCATGTTATTTGCATTCATGACAAATGTGTTAGGAGGTCCCCATCTCAGATAGAGCTCCTATGATCTCATCTTCAACAGTAAAATCTGAAAAAAAAATGTTAACAAATTCTAAAAATTCTAAAAAATTAGGTGTCGAACATTGACCAATGTTTCGAGTTCTTGCCATGTTTCATAAGGGAGTGACATTCATGGAAGTCGTAGAGAAAAAAACAAAACCGATGCTCGAAAACAAAAGCATTTTGGAGTGCTAATTTTGTTTTTTGGCCACGACTTCCCTGAATGTCATTCACTAATGAAACTTGGCAAGCACTAAAAACATTGGCCTATGTTTGCCACAAAAAATATTAAGATTCTTTGAAAGGTTTTTCAATTTTTTAGATTTTACTATTCATGTTGAGACCATATGAGCTCAAACTGAGATGTGAACTTCCCAACACTTTTTTCATGAGCGCAAATCACATACACATATAAGTGATGTTTTTCTTAACATTTTGATATCTTATTCGCATTTTTTTGAGTTAGTATGGATTTGTTATGAACTTTTTGAATTCATGGTCAAACGGTCAAAGGGCAAAAGCATAAGACGAACAAAGTGGATAGGGCGTGAACGAGTGTTTGAAAACTAGGGGTAAACCTGCCGAGTGTGACCCAATTAGGGGCATAAAATCAATCTCCCTAATTTTAATCCTAGGCCATTTCCTGGAAATTCCTCTAATAATTATGGCAATTCCTATGGTAATTCTTATATTAATAATAGTAGGATGCCCTTTGATGTTGAAAATAATATTAAAGAATTTATTAATGCTCAAAAGGCTTTCAGTACTACGATAGAAGAAAAACTGAGTAAACTTGATGATGTGTCTAGGAGCATGGATAGAATTGTTCATGATGTGGAAAATCTTAAGTCCAATTTTTTTTCACCAAAGCTTGATATTAATGAATCCATTAAAGCTCTTTATGTATCCAAGGATGAAAGTAAAGAAAGAACCGCTAGGTTGAGGGCTAAGCGAGAATTCTTAGAAAAAGTGATTTCGCCCGGTTTTTATCGTACTAATGATGAAGATATTAAAATGATTGATCTTGCACCCATTGAATCTTTATTCAGTGATATTAAACTTGATGAAAAAGGGACTAAAGAAGATTCAACTTTAGCAAAAAGGCATCCCCATTGTTCGGAGGGTGAAAATCTTAATGAAAAATTTGATAAAAGTGGGTTTGGAGAGGTAAAAACTTTAAATAGCGATGTGCCCACTATTTTGGATTTCAAGGACTTTAATTATGATAGTTGTTCTTTAATTGAGCATATTTCGTTGTTGCAATCCGTGATAAATTCACCCAATGCTTACGAACAAAATAAGGCTTTTACTAAACATATCATAGAAGTGATGATGAAGGCTTTGGAAGAAAAGCTAGAATTGGATGTTTCAATACATAGGAAATTATATGATGAGTGGGAACCTACCATTAAAGTTAAAATTAAAAATTATGAGTGGAATGCTTTATGTGATTTGGGTCCTAGCATTTCCACAATACCAAAATCCCTATGTGACGTGATAGGTTTTACTAATATGGATGAATGTTCTCTTAATTTGCACTTAGCAGATTCCACTATTAAGAAACCTTTGTGTCAGCCTAGTGGGAACCAGGGTACCACAGGCCACCTACCTATGGCCCAGGAAGGGCTGCTTGGCCCAAATCATGAGGTAGCCTACTAGCGGGCGCCACGGGCCAGCAGCCTCACGAGGAACATGCCCCGCTAGGGGCTCTCCTCCATGAAGGACTTCACAGAAACTACCGCAACCACAGGCAGCCTCGAGGGCGCCCTCTCGCAAGGTGCCCCCACATGAGGCGCCGTCTCTCGAGGCTTCCCGAGGAGCCGAGCAGGGCGGGTGCCGCCCGTCACATGGGTGACGTAGATGAAGCAGGCGCCAGCCTGCGCAGCCAGGACAGTGTCCCCTTTGGTGCTAAGGGGGTAGGTGTGTCTACCTACCCCCAAAGCAAGTCCCAAAGGTTTCCCCTTTGGTGATAGAAGATGAGGGCGGTGGCGTGGCAGGGCGGAGGTTATCGTGGAGCCATGGCATGTCATGGATAACACCTTTTGCGGGCAAAGACCACCTTTCGTCAGGAGAAGCACCGGCGCGTGTCCCCTTTCAAATTGCCGCCCTGTGGTAGCCCTTTCCTGGTCATATTTTTGGGGAAGAGGCCCAAGGAATCTATATAAGGGACAGTGCAGCCACCGTAGCAAGGGGATTGACCGATCGACTCCTACCCAAATCCTAGTGCCATAGCTAGCACCCAAAGGGCTCCGGCTCATCTTGTAGCTCCAAGAGCGTTGTCCACAACCAATAGAACCAAGCAGGAGTAGGGTATTACACCGCAAAATGGCCCAAACCTGGGTAGTTCACTGTGTCCTCGCCATGCCTAGCCCGTAGCCTCGTAGATGCAAAGCCAGGGCCCTAGAGGTCGAACCAGGCTTTTTGGAGGGTTTCCTGTGGCTCGGAAGCAATCCCCCGACAGGCACGCTAGGTAGGGGGGTTGGGTTTTGTGCCTCAGGCTTCAGCTCCGCCATGGCAGACGACTGAGCTCGCCATGCCCAGCGTCGTGCCAACCGCATCCAAACGGAGCTCGTTGGTGTCCCTCACATTCGCCGTGCTCGCGCCGCCAACTTGGGCATAGAGCCAGAGGCGGAAACTATTGGGGAACGTAGTAATTTCAAAAAAATTCCTACGCACACGCAAGATCATGGTGATGCATAGCAACGAGAGGGGAGAGTGTTGTCCACGTACCCTCGTAGACCGAAAGCGGAAGCGTTATCACAACGCGGTTGATGTAGTCGTACGTCTTCACGATCCAACCGATCAAGTACCGAACGCACGGCACCTCCGAGTTCAGCACACGTTCAGCTCGATGACGTCCCTTGAACTCCGATCCAGCCGAGTGTTGAGGGAGAGTTTCGTCAGCACGACGGCGTGGTGACGATGATGATGTTCTATCGACGCAGGGCTTCGCCTAAGCTCCGCAACGATATTATCGAGGTGTAATATGGTGGAGGGGGCACCGCACACGGCTAAAATATCGTATATCAATTGTGTGTCTAGAGGTGCCCCCTGCCCCCGTATATAAAGGAGCAAGGGGGGAGGCCGGCTGCCCTTGGGGTGCGCCAAGGAGAGGGGGGAGTCCTCCTCCTAGTAGGAGTAGGACTCCCCTTTCCTAGTCCAACTAGGAAGAGAGGGGGGGAAGGAAAGAGAGGGAGAGGGAGAGGGAAAGAGGGGCCGGGCCCCCCTCCCCTAGTCCAATTCGGACTCCTCATGGGAGGGGGCGCGCCACCTCCTGGCTGCTGCCCTCTCTCTCCCCTCAGGCCCACTAAGGCCCAATACTTCCCCGGGGGGTTCCGGTAACCCCTCCGGCACTCCGGTTTTATCCGAAACTTCTCCGGAACACTTCCGGTGTCCGAATATAGTCGTCCAGTATATCAATCTTTATGTCTCGACCATTTCGAGACTCCTCGTCATGTCTGTCATCACATCCGGGACTCTGAACAACCTTCGGTACATCAAAACATATAAACTCATAATATAACTGTCATCGTAATGTTAAGCGTGCGGACCCTACGGGTTCGAGAACTATGTAGACATGACCGAGACACCTCTCCGGTCAATAACCAATAGCGGAACCTGGATGCTCATATTGGTTCCTACATATTCTACGAAGATCTTTATCGGTCAGACCGCATAACAACATACGTTGTTCCCTTTGTCATCGGTATGTTACTTGCCCGAGATTCGATCGTCGGTATCTCGATACCTAGTTCAATCTCGTTACCGGCAAGTCTCTTTACTCGTTCCATAATACATCATCCCGCAACTAACCCATTAGTCACAATGCTTGCAAGGCTTATACTGATGTGCATTACCGAGTGGGCCCAAAGATACCGCTCCGACAATCGGAGTGACAAATCCTAATCTCGAAATACGCCAACCCAACTAGTACCTTTGGAGCCACCTGTAGAGCACCTTTATTATCACCCAGTTACGTTGTGACGTTTGGTAGCACACAAAGTGTTCCTCCGGTAAACGGGAGTTGCATAATCTCATAGTCATAGGAACATGTATAAGTCATGAAGAAAGCACTAGCAACATACTAAACGATCGAGTGCTAAGCTAACAGAATGGGTCAAGTCAATCACGTCATTCTCTTAATGAGGTGACCCCGTTAATCAAATGACAACTCATGTCTATGGCTAGGAAACATAACCATCTTTGATTAACGAGCTAGTCAAGTAGAGGCACACTAGTGACACACTGTTTGTCTATGTATTCACACATGTATTATGTTTCCGGTTAATACAATTCTAGCATGAATAATAAACATTTATCATTATATAAGGAAATAAATAATACTTTATTATTGCCTCTAGGGCATATTTCCTTCAGTCTCCCACTTGCACTAGAGTCAATAATCTAGATTACACAGTAATGATTCTTACACCCATGGAATCTTGGTGCTGATCATGTTTTGCTCGTGGAAGAGGCTTAGTCAACGGGTCTGCAACATTCAGATCCGTATGTATCTTGCAAATTTCTATGTCTCCCACCTGGACTACATCCCGGATGGAATTGAAGCGTCTTTTGATGTGCTTGGTTCTCTTGTGAAATCTGGATTCCTTTGCTAAGGCAATTGCACCAGTATTGTCACAAAAGATTTTCATTGGTCCCGATGCACTAGGTATGACACCTAGATCGGATATGAACTCCTTCATCCAGACTCCTTCATTTGCTGCTTCCGAAGCAGCTATGTACTCCGCTTCACACGTAGATCCCGCCACGACACTTTGCTTAGAACTGCACCAACTGACAGCTCCACCGTTCAATGTAAATACGTATCCAGTTTGCGATTTAGAATCGTCCGGATCAGTGTCAAAGCTTGCATCAATGTAACCACTTACGATGAGCTCTTTGTCACCTTCATAAATGAGAAACATATCCTTAGTCCTTTTCATGTATTTCAGGATGTTCTTGACCGCTGTCCAGTGATCCACTCCTGGATTACTTTGGTACCTCCCTGCTAAACTTATAGCAAGGCACACATCAGGTCTGGTACACAGCATTGCATACATGATAGACCCTATGGCTGAAGCATAGGGAACATCTTTCATCTTCTCTCTATCTTCTGCAGTGGTCGGGCATTGAGTCTTACTCAATCTCACACCTTGTAGTATAGGCAAGAACCCTTTCTTTGCTTGATCCATTTTGAACTTCTTCAAAACTTTGTCAAGGTATGTGCTTTGTGAAAGTCCAATTAAGCGTCTTGATCTATCTCTATAGATCTTAATGCCTAATATATATGCAGCTTCACCGAGGTCTTTCATTGAAAAACTCTTATTCAAGTATCCCTTTATGCTAACCAGAAATTCTATATCATTTCCAATCAGCAATATGTCATCCACATATAATATCAGAAATGCTACTGAGCTCCCACTCACTTTCTTGTAAATACAGGCTTCTCCAAAAGTCTGTATAAAACCAAATGCTTTGATCACACTATCAAAGCGTTTATTCCAACTCCGAGAGGCTTGCACCAGTCCATAAATGGATCGCTGGAGCTTGCACACTTTGTTAGCTCCCTTTGGATCGACAAAACCTTCCGGTTGCATCATATACAACTCTTCTTCCAGAAAACCATTCAGGAATGCAGTTTTGACATCCATTTGCCAAATTTCATAATCATAAAATGCGGCAATTGCTAACATGATTCGGACAGACTTAAGCATCGCTACGGGTGAGAAGGTCTCATCGTAGTCAATCCCTTGAACTTGTCAAAAACCTTTCGCAACAAGTCGAGCTTTATAGACAGTAACATTACCATCAGCGTCAGTCTTCTTCTTGAAGATCCATTTATTTTCAATGGCTTGCCGACCATCGGGCAAGTCAACCAAAGTCCATACTTTGTTCTCATACATGGATCCCATCTCGGATTTCATGGCTTCAAGCCATTTTGCGGAATCTGGGCTCACCATCGCTTCTTCATAGTTCGTAGGTTCGTCATGGTCTAGTAACATAACCTCCAGAACAGGATTACCGTACCACTCTGGTGCGGATCTTGATCTAGTTGACCTACGAGGTTCAGTAATAACTTGATCTGAAGTTTCATGATCATTATCATTAACTTCCTCACTAATTGGTGTAGGTGTCGCAGAAACTGATTTCTGTGATGATCTACTTTCCAATAAGGGAGCAGGTACAGTTACCTCATCAAGTTCTACTTTCCTCCCACTCACTTCTTTCGAGAGAAACTCCTTCTCTAGAAAGGATCCATTCTTAGCAACGAATATCTTGCCTTCGGATCTGTGATAGAAGGTGTACCCAAAAGTCTCCTTTGGGTATCCTATGAAGACACATTTCTCCGATTTAGGTTCGAGCTTATCAGGTTGAAGTTTCTTCACATAAGCATCGCAACCCCAAACTTTAAGATACGACAACTTTGGTTTCTTGCCAAACCATAGTTCATAAGGCGTCGTCTCAACGGATTTCGATGGTGTCCTATTTAGAGTGAATGCAGCCGTCTCTAAAGCATAACCCCAAAACGATAGCGGTAAATCAGTAAGAGACATCATAGATCGCACCATATCTAATAAAGTACGATTACGACGTTCGGAGACACCATTACGCTGTGGTGTTCCGGGTGGCGTGAGTTGCGAAACTATTCCGCATTGTTTCAGATGTAAGCCAAACTCGTAACTTAAATATTCTCCTCCACGATCTGATCGTAGAAACTTTATTTTCTTGTTACGATGATTTTCAACTTCACTCTGAAATTCTTTGAACTTTTCAAATGTTTCAGACTTATGTTTCATTAAGTAGATATACCCATATCTGCTCAAATCATCTGTGAAGGTGAGAAAATAACGATATCCACCACGAGCCTCAATATTCATCAGACCACATACATCTGTATGTATGATTTCCAATAAATCTGTTGCTCTCTCCATGGTTCCAGAGAACGGTGTTTTAGTCATCTTGCCCATGAGGCACGGTTCGCAAGTACCAAGTGATTCATAATCAAGTGATTCCAAAAGTCCATCAGTATGGAGTTTCTTCATGCGCTTTACATCGATATGACCTAAACGGCAGTGCCACAAATAAGTTGCACTGTCATTATCAACTCTGCATCTTTTGGCTTCAACATTATGAATATGTGTGTCACTACTATCGAGATTCATTAAAAATAGACCACTCTTCAAGGGTGCATGACCATAAAAGATATTATTCATATAAATAGAACAACCATTATTCTCTGATTTAAGTGAATAACCGTCTCGCATCAAACAAGATCCAGATATAATGTTCATGCTCAACGCTGGCACCAAATAACAATTATTTAGGTCTAATACTAATCCCGAAGGTAGATGTAGAGGTAGCGTGCCGACGGCGATCACATCGACTTTGGAACCATTTCCCACGCGCATCGTCACCTCGTCCTTAGCCAATCTTCGCTTAATCCGTAGCCCCTGTTTCGAGTTGCAAATATTAGCAACAGAACCAGTATCAAATACCCAGGTGCTACTGCGAGCATTAGTAAGGTACACATCAATAACATGTATATCACATATACCTTTGTTAACCTTTCCATCCTTCTTATCCGCCAAATACTTGGGGCAGTTCCGCTTCCAGTGACCAGTCTGCTTGCAGTAGAAGCACTCAGTTTCAGGCTTAGGTCCAGACTTGGATTTCTTCTCCTGAACAGCAACTTGCTTGCTGTTCTTCTTGAAGTTCCCCTTCTTCTTCCCTTTGCCCTTTTTCTTGAAACTAGTGGTTTTACTGACCATCAACACTTGATGCTCCTTTTTGATTTCTACCTCCGCTGCCTTTAGCATTGTGAAGAGCTCGGGAATTGTCTTATCCATCCCTTGCATGTTATAGTTCATCACGAAGCTCTTGTAGCTTGGTGGCAGTGATTGAAGAATTCTGTCAATGACGCTATCATCCGGAAGATTAACTCCCAGTTGAATCAAGTGATTATTATACCCAGACATTTTGAGTATATGCTCACTGACCGAACTATTCTCTTCCATCTTGCAGCTATAGAACTTATTGGAGACTTCATATCTCTCAATCCGGGTATTTGCTTGAAATATTAACTTCAACTCCTGGAACATCTCATATGCTCCATGACGTTCAAAACGTCGTTGAAGACCCGGTTCTAAGCCGTAAAGCATGGCACACTGAACTATCGAGTAGTCATCAGCTTTGCTCTGCCAGACGTTCATAACTTCTGGTGTTGCTCTTGCAGGAGGCCTGGCACCTAGCGGTGCTTCCAGGACGTAATTCTTCTGTGCAGCAATGAGGATAATCCTTAAGTTACGGACCCAGTCCGTGTAATTGCTACCATCATCTTTCAACTTTGCTTTCTCAAGGAACGCATTAAAATTCAACGGAACAACAGCACGGGCCATTTATCTACAATTAACATAGACAAGCAAGATACTATCAGGTACTAAGTTCATGATAAATTCAAGTTCAATTAATCATATTACTTAAGAACTCCCACTTAGATAGACATCCCTCTCATCATCTAAGTGATTACGTGATCCAAATCAACTAAACCATGTCCGATCATCACGTGAGATGGAGTGGTTTCAATGGTGAACATCACTATGTTGATCATATGTACTATATGATTCACGCTCGACCTTTCGGTCTCCGTGTTCCGAGGCCATATCTGCATATGCTAGGCTCGTCAAGTTTAACCTGAGTATTCCGCGTGTGCAACTGTTTTGCACCCGTTGTATTTGAACGTAGAGCCTACCACACCCGATCATCACGTGGTGTCTCAGCACGAAGAACTTTCGCAACGGTGCATACTCAGGGAGAACACTTTTATCTTGAAATTTTAGTGAGAGATCATCTTATAATGCTACCATCAACCAAAGAAAGATAAGATGCATAAAAGATTAACATCACATGCAATCAATATAAGTGATATGATATGGCCATCATCATCTTGTGCTTGTGATCTCCATCTCCGAAGCACCATCATGATCACCATCGTCACCGGCTCGACACCTTGATCTCCATCGTAGTATCGTTGTCATCTCGCCAACTTATTGCTTTTACGACTATCGCTACCGCTTAGTGATAAAGTAAAACAATTACATGGCGATTGCATTTCATACACTAAAGCGACAACCATATGGCTCCTGCCAGTTGCCGATAACTCGGTTACAAAACATGATCATCTCATACAATAAAATATAGCATCATGTCTTGACCATATCACATCACAACATGCCCTGCAAAAACAAGTTAGACGTCCTCTACTTTGTTGTTGCAAGTTTTACGTGGCTGCTACGGGCTTAGCAAGAACCGTTCTTACCTACGCATCAAAACCACAACGATAGTTTGTCAAGTTGGTGCTGTTTTAACCTTCGCAAGGACCGGGCGTAGCCACACTCGGTTCAACTAAAGTGAGAGAGAGAGACACCCGCCAGTCACCTTTAAGCAACGAGTGCTCGCAACGGTGAAACCAGTCTCGCGTAAGCGTACGCATAATGTCGGTCCGGGCCGCTTCATCTCACAATACCGCTGAACCAAAGTATGACATGCTGGTAAGCAGTATGACTTATATCGCCCACAACTCACTTGTGTTCTACTCGTGCATAGCATCAACGCATAAAACCAGGCTCGGATGCCAATGTTGGGGAACGTAGTAATTTCAAAAAAATTCCTACGCACATGCAAGATCATGGTGATGCATAGCAACGAGAGGGGAGAGTATTGTCCACGTACCCTCGTAGACCGAAAGCGGAAGCGTTATCACAACGCGGTTGATGTAGTCGTACGTCTTCACGATCCGACCGATCAAGTACCGAACGCACGGCACCTCCGAGTTCAGCACATGTTCAGCTCGATGACGTCCCTCGAACTCCGATCCAGCCGAGTGTTGAGGGAGAGTTTCGTCAGCACGACGGCGTGGTGACGATGATGATGTTCTACCGACGCAGGGCTTCGCCTAAGCTCCGCAACGATATTATCGAGGTGTAATATGGAGGGGGGCACCGCACACGGCTAAAATATCGTATATCAATTGTGTGTCTAGAGGTGCCCCCCTGCCCCCGTATATAAAGGAGCAAGGGGGGAGGCCGGCTGCCCTTGGGGTGCGCCAAGGAGAGGGGGGGAGTCCTCCTCCTAGTAGGAGTAGGACTCCCCTTTCCTAGTCCAACTAGGAAGAGAGGGGGGAAGGAAAGAGAGGGAGAGGGAGAGGGAAAGAGGGGCCGCGCCCCCCTCCCCTAGTCCAATTCGGACTCCTCATGGGAGGGGGCGCGCCACCTCCTGGCTGCTGCCCTCTCTCTCCCCTCAGGCCCACTAAGGCCCAATACTTCCCCGGGGGGTTCCGGTAACCCCTCCGGCACTCCGGTTTTATCCGAAACTTCTCCGGAACACTTCCGGTGTCCGAATATAGTCGTCCAATATATCAATCTTTATGTCTCGACCATTTCGAGACTCCTCGTCATGTACGTGATCACATCCGGGACTCCAAACAACCTTCGGTGCATCAAAACATATAAACTCATAATATAACTGTCATCGTAACGTTAAGCGTGCGGACCCTACGGGTTCGAGAACTATGTAGACATGACCGAGACACCTCTCCGGTCAATAACCAATCGCGGAACCTGGATGCTCATATTGGTTCCTACATATTCTACGAAGATATTTATCGGTCAGACCGCATAACAACATACGTTGTTCCCTTTGTCATCGGTATGTTACTTGCCCGAGATTCGATCGTCGGTATCTCGATACCTAGTTCAATCTCGTTACCGGCAAGTCTCTTTACTCGTTCCGTACTACATCATCCCGCAACTAACCCATTAGTCACAATGCTTGCAAGGCTTATAGTGATGTGCATTACCGAGTGGGCCCAGAGATACCTCTCCGACAATCGGAGTGACAAATCCTAATCTCGAAATACGCCAACCCAACAAGTACCTTTGGAGCCACCTGTAGAGTACCTTTATAATCACCCAGTTATGTTGTGACATTTGGTAGCACACAAAGTGTTCCTCCGGTAAACGGGAGTTGCATAATCTCATAGTCATAGGAACATGTATAAGTCATGAAGAAAGCACTAGCAACATACTAAACGATCGAGTGATAAGCTAACGGAATGGGTCAAGTCAATCACGTCATTCTCCTAATGAGGTGACCCCATTAATCAAATGACAACTCATGTCTATGGCTAGGAAACATAACCATCTTTGATTAACGAGCTAGTCAAGTAGAGGCACACTAGTGACACACTGTTTGTCTATGTATTCACACATGTATTATGTTTCCGGTTAATACAATTCTAGCATGAATAATAAACATTTATCATTATATAAGGAAATAAATAATACTTTATTATTGCCTCTAGGGCATATTTCCTTCAGAAACCTCCTTCGAGCATCCTTTGGTTCGGCAGCACCAGCGGCATCGACTGCCCATGCGCACGGCCACGGCGACTTTGCTCCCCCACCGCGACCCACTGGCTCCGCAGGCTGCGCTTCTCATGGCACAAGAGCTGTTGTGCTACCACCCCACCGACGACGGCTACGACGCCTGGCTCGCTCGCATCACCGAGCTCATCAACATTGCCGGCGACGCCCCGACACATCTCACTCCCTGCCGCCTCCGCCGTCATGTGATGCGCGGGCGCGGCAGGGCGCGCCTCCTCCACCTCCTCTGCTCAACGACGGCGTGCCACGTCACCGTCGGGAGCGCTCGCCTGAGCCCTCCCATGGCTCCTCCCCGCCGCACGGTGACAACCCGAGCAGCCATATCATCCAGCGCACGTGCCCAGACGCGCGGGTGCTCCTTGAAAGGTAGCATGAGTGCCAGAACCGCACCATCCAGAAGGTCGTGACCGTCGGGCGCCAGAACTACGCCGCTCTTGCAGGTGGCGGCGTCGTCCATCATTGGGGCCACATGGCCTTCACGCACGAGCTTCCCTGCGTGGTGTGGCCCGTGAAGTTCAAGCTGGAGCTGCCTCTCCGCTACGACGGCACCGCCAACCCCGTGGAGTTCCTGTCGCTCTACTCCTTAAGCATCCGGGCCGCTGAGGGGGCCGACACAGTCATGGCGAACTGGTTCCCCATGGCCCTCAAGGATGCGGCGTGCTCATGGCTGATGAACCTCACCGAGGTCTCCATCTCCTTGTGGGAGGAGTTGTGCCAGCTATTCGTCTCCAACTTCAAGGGCACGCCTGACCGCCCCCTCGCGCTCAGCAGCCTGCGCGCCATCCACCAGCACCCTAATGAGCCGCTCTGCAAGTACATCCAACACTTCAGCCAGGTGCGCAATAGGTTCCCACATGCCTCTGATGCCGTGGTCATCACGACATTCTTCACAGCAGTCACAGATGTTAGGATGCGCGAGAAGCTCGCCGTCCTTGACGAGCTCGACGCCATGGTTGAGCTGTTCGACCTCACCGATAAGTGCACCAAGGATGAGGAGGGATGCCTCTTCGCCCACAACGCCCCTGACGCCGACGTTGACGTTGCCATGCCCAAGGGTAGGGATACCAAGTGCAAGGGCCCCGTCGTGCTTGCGGCAGAGCCCGAGCGGAAGCGCGGCTGCGGCCGCGACGAGGCCCGGAAAGACGATCGCCCCTTTAGTGCCTATCACAACATGCACTCCAATGCCACCGAAGACTGCCACGAGCTCAAGCTACTTCACGACGAGCGGCAGGAGAAGCGCGACAACCGCAACGACCGCGGCTCAAGCCACAGCGGCAGCCGCAAGGGCGGACGCTGGAAGGAGCATGACAACGACAACAACAACACTCTCCAGGGATGGCAGGACTAGCCTTGGTAGGCCAACCCTCAGCAGGACAACGCGGCCCTCCCGCGCCCCAACAACAACAACAACAACAACAACAACAACCTGCCTGAAGAGGACATTAGAGGCTACAAAGATCCTTGCACGGTGGCCTACATCCTTGGCGGAGCTCAAGCCCCTCCCTCCAACCACCACTTCAAGCAATTCTCTCGTGAGGTGAATTCGGCCCTCCCAGAGCCTGCTGACGCAAGCCTCTCAAGTGGTCACAGTACAGGATCACCTTTGATCACACTGATCACCCCAAGTCCACAAAGTCTGTGGGCACCATCCCTCTGCTGTGCACCCCCACCATCAACAAGGTGGCAGTCACCAAGACGCTCATCGACGGTAGCGCTGGCCTCAACATGATCTCTGGGGAGACCTTCGAGTAGCTCCAGGTGCCCTATGAGCGCTTGATGCCCACAAGGCCCTTCTCGGGCGTGACCGATGGCTCCACGGTGTCCCCGGGGCAGGTGCGCCTTGCCGTCAGCTACGGCTCACACAAGAACTACTTTCCGTACTGGGATCATATGAACTTATGATTGGCCCTCTAGCAAGCATCTTCAACTACTAGATATCATTAAGGTAAACCCAACCATGCTCATTAAGTATCAAGTCCCCTTTACTCACATACGCAACAACCCCCTTACACGGGTGTAAGCTTCTGTCACTCTAGCCACCCATTATAAGAGAATCATGAACGTATTGCAACACCCTAGAGCGGGAATCCTCCACGTGTGTGTGACATGGAGGGCACCATAGGACAACACCAAAATAAAACATACAGCTCAAACCAATCAAGATCATCAATAACCCAAAGAACGAAAGAAATCTACTCAAACATCATAGGATGGCAACGCATCATTGGATAATATTATGTGGAATAAAGCACCATGTTCAAGTAGGGGATTGCAGCGGAGTGCGGGAGAGTGGACGGGTGAAAAGAGATGAGGGGGTGATGAAGACGGTGATATTGATGAAGACAATCACCGCGATGATGGTTCCCCCGGCGGCACTATGGCGCCACCGAGAGATAGGGGAAGTGAAAGGATCGAGAAGAGGTGTCTAGAGGGGGGGTGATTAGACCCTCAACAAGCAAAAGTAGCAGTTTTTAAGTTCTTCAAGTTAAGGTGGAGTTTTAGCACAAGTTTAAGCATTCACAATACATTTCAAGCAAGCATGGCAAGAGTATATGCAGTGGAAAGAGTAAAGCATGCAAGTTGCAAGAAAGTGAAGGGATGGGATTGGAGTGTGCAAACGCAATGAAGACAGGGACATTTTTGGCGTGGTTCCGATAGGTAGTGCTATCGTACGTCCACGTTGATGGAGACCTCAACCCACGAAGGGTAACGGTTGCATGAGTCCACGGAGGGCTCCACCCATGAATGGTCCACGCAGAAGCAACCTTGCCTATCCCACCATGGCCATCGCCCATGAAGGACTTGCCTCACTCGGGTAGATCTTCACGAAGTAGGAGACCTCCTTGCCCTTACAAACTCCTTGGTTCAACTCCACAATCTTGTTGGAGGCTCCCAAGTGACACCTAACCAATCTAGGAGACACCACTCTCCAAAAGGTAATAGATGGTGTGATGATGATGAACTCCTTGCTCTTGTGCTTCCAATGATAGTCTCCCCAATACTCAACTCTCTCTCATAGATTTGGCTATGGTGGAAAGATGATTTGAGTGGAAAGCAACTTGGGGAAGGCTAGATATCAAGATTCTTGTGGTTGGATTGGAATGTCTTGGTCTCAACACATGTGTAGGTGGTTCTCTCTCAGAAAATGAGTAGTGGAAGTGTAGGCACGTTCTGATGGCTCTCTATTCAATGGAGAAGGGGTGGAGGGGTGTATATATAGCCCTCCACACAAAATCCAACCATTACACATATTTGACCCAACTCGGTCAGACCGAATAGAAGAACTCGGTGAGACCGATTAAGTTCAAAATTTGAATGCTAGGAATCTCCGTGGGACCGACATGATCAACTCGGTGGGACCAATGTGCTAGGGTTAGGGAAAAACCTCATCTTGGTGAGACCGATTGCATGAACTCGGTGAGACCGATTTCAGCAAAGAGCAAACACCGAGTTGGTCAAGCAAACTTGGTGGGACCGATTGCACATTTCGGTGAGACCAAAATAATTACAACAGGTAACAGACAGTTTGCAAGGCCATCTCGGTGAGACCGAGAGCCCGATTGGTGAGACCGAGTTGTCTAGGGTTTCTGGCAGTGGCTAGGTCAAGTGAACTCGGTGGCGCCGGATAGATCAAATCGGTGTGGGGCCGAGTTTGACTTTAGGTTTTCGACATATGTGGAAATGAGAAAGTGGCTATGGGTTTTGGAGCAATATCATTAAGCACTTTGAGAAAGTAGACCATTAAGCAACACCTCATCCCCTTTTAATAGTATCGGCTTTCCTATGGACTCAATGTGATCTTGGATCACTAAAATGAAAATGAAGAGTCTTGTGCCTTTGCCAATCTTTTTCCTTAGCATTTTGAAGGGGTTCCACATCCTCTTGTCCTTGCCATGCCATTGTTGAACTCATCTGAAATATATTAGATAAAATTATTAGTCCAACAAGAGATATGTTGACATTAATTACCAAAATCACCTAGGGAGCACTTGTGCTTTCAATCTCCCCCTTTTTGGTAATTGATGACAACATACATCAAAGCTTTGGATAAAGATATGAAGAGTAACAAATAAAGCTTTGGAAAGACATGTAACATGCATAGGCTCCCCCTACATGTATGCAATCGTGTAAAGATAGAATGTAAGAGCATGTGAATGCATAAGCATGTTAGAGCAGGCAATGAGTTACATGTATCTTGGCTATATGCATCAGAGCAAATGATGTAGATAAAAGGAAGTGTACCTTCATGTTCATGAATCCTTCTTGCAAACAATATGTACATCAGCAAGAGATCATCATGCACATGAGTGTGATGCATATACTTACCTTGTGGTCTAGAGCTGGGTTTGGAAGAGATGAACTTGAGAAAACAGGGTTAGAGAACACAAGAACATTCTAATTAAAGCAATTTTAGAAAATCACAAGAGTACCAAGACTAGGATGACACGTAATGGGTGAGTACTTAGTACTTTGGATAGTCTCATGTCCCCAAAAATTAAAGATATGCAATGAATTCCAGAGATTTTCTTCCCTAGAAATAGACTCTTTCTGCCCCTGAATCTGATATTAGATAATGGGAGAAGGTAGGGTAAAACAAAATCAGAGCAAGAAACATTAGAGCATGAAAAGATGCAAACAATCATATATTGACATGTCTTTCCCCTCTTAAAGACATGTGACTTATCTCCTCTTGTTTTGTTAGCATCTGGAAGAGTTAAGAGATGTGCTCTCTCTCCCATGTGATAAGCTTTGATGTGCTCTCTGTCCCCCTTTGACATCAATTTCCAAGAAGGGATCTTTTGGAGCATGAGTCAAATAGGTCTGGTCCTTGAGACACACTACAAAGCAGCATGTAGTTTAAGATGTGGGTAGATGATAAGAATCATTGAGTGGATCTGGAGAAGAAATAAAATATGCAATGACAAAAAGTTTTCTCAGTAGTGAAATCGGTAACGCCGATCCTTTCTTATCGGTGACACTGAGTTGGCAGTGTCATTGATGATGCATATCGGTCAGACCGGGTTGGTCCACGTCGGTTGTACCGATGAACTATCTACAAGTAATCCCTGTAGTTCGGTCTAGCCGATAGGCATGAATTAGTGAGTCCGAGTTCAATGCAGAGTAAAGATTTTGTCAACTCATCTCACCTGGCAATTGCAATCTCACAAGGATTTGCAAGAAATTAACTAAAAGATTTGCAAAGAATTTGACACTGAAAAAGTAGAGAAAAACATACAAAAGAAAAGAGATCTAGATGAAGTTTTTTTTTGTTTTTTTATAAGGGGAAAAAGGTAGCAAGAAACATATGCAGACACAATAAGTAAGTGAACAAGGAAACACTAGAGAACTTCATCTAGAAGGGGTCGGCGACAAAGTCACCTATGTTAGAGTATATTGACTGAGAAGTCAAGTGATAACACTTGATCGTAGGTCATACTCATCGTTTAAGCTCAAAATGGGGTTACCATTTTTTGTTTAAGCACTTCGATGTATTCTCATCTTGTTGAGTTGTTTTGACCCATGACTTGGAATGAAGCTTCTCTAAGATGGAATAACATACCTTGGGTGGTGTTGATCTTGATCATGTAGTCGAACTTGTGTTGGATGCTCAAGGTTCATCAGGAGTTTGGTGCACCACTTGTAGTTTGAGTTCATCTTCCTACATGGGTTAGTCTTGCAAGGAAGAGCACTTGTGTATCCAAAATGACAATCATGAAACTTGACACCAAAAGAAATTTGATATACAGAAATTTTCAAAGGATATGTTGAGTGGATTCATGCTTCCTTGTAATCAACAACCATATAGTAGGAACTTGGTGAGGTAGAGATTGCTCAAGATGTGAGTGACTTGCAATGTCATGGATTTGGGCTCATCCAAGTACCTATAAGGGTTAGATAACACGCGAGGGTACAAATATAGATCCAAGATATAAGATCATAATGATAAGAGATATACCAAGGATTAGTCATAAAAGGCTCATGCCTTGCATGTATACAAATGGAGTTTCTACTCCAAGTTTGAGGCATCAATGATATTCAATTCACCTCTCAAACGGCAAAATACTTTCTCATCAAGCGGTTTGGTGAATATATACGCCAATTGCTTATCGGTATGAACATGTTTAAGATTGATGTCTCCTTTAGCAACATGATCTCGAATGAAATGATGATGAACTTCAATATGCTTAATCCGAGAATGTTGCACAAGATTGTGAGCAATCTTAATAGCATTTTCATTATCACAAAGCAATGGAACATGTTTCACATATATCCCATAATCCTTAAGGGTTTGGGTCATCCAAAGTAATTGAGCACAACATGATCCGGCGGCAATGTATTCTGCTTCGGCGGTGGATAAGGATACCAAGTTTTGTTTCTTGGAGGACCAAGATACAAGAGATCTACCAAGAAATTGACAAGCACCCAAAGTGGACTTTCTATCAACCTCGTCACCGGCATAGTCCGAGTTGGAGTAGCCAACAAGATCAAAGGAAGACCTCTTAGGATACAAAATGCCAAAGTTTTATGTATGAATTAAGTATCTCACTATTGTTTTCACAGCCTTAAGATGACATTCTTTAGGGGCCGCTTGATAGTGCACACATGCACACACTTAGCATAATATCGGGACGGGAGGCACATAGATATAACAATGAACCAATCATAGAGCGGTAAACCTTTTTGGTCAACCGGTTTGCCATCCTTAGTCAAGTCAAGATGTCCACTAGTTGGCATGGGTGTTTTCATATCTTTGCTTTCTTGCATGTTGAACTTCTTGAATAAGTCCTTGGTATAATTTGTTTGGGAAACAAAGTTACCCTCCTTAGTTTGCTTGATTTGCAAACCAAGAAAGAATTTGAGTTTGCTCATCATAGACATCTCAAACTTCTCCGACATTAGCCTTCAAAACTTTTCACGAAAATAAGGGTTAGTCGAACCAAATATGATATCATCCACATAAATTTGGCACACAAATAATTCACCATTAACCCTTTTAGTAAAAAGTGTAGAATCAATTTTCCCAATTTCAAAGCCTTTTTCAATAAGAAACTTAGTCAAGCATTTATACCATGCTCTAGGAGCTTGTTTAAGACCATAAAGAGCTTTGTGAAGTTTGTAAGCATGATTAGGTTTCTTAGGATTAACAAAGCGAGGAGATTGTTTAACATAGACTTCCTCCTCAATTTCACCATTTAGAAAAGCACTTTTAATTTCCATTTGGTATAACGTGATATCATGGTGATTGGCATAAGCAAGTAAGATGCGTATCGACTCAAGTCTAGCAACGTGGGCATATCTCTTACCATAGTCCATACCTTCAACTTGTGTGTATCCTTGAGCGATGAGACGAGCCTTGTTGCGTACAACTTGTCCATCCTCATCTTGCTTAGTCCGAAACACCCACTTGGTTCCAACGACATTTTGGTTGTTGTCCGACTTTTCTACCAATGTCCACACTTGATTCCTCTCTAAATTGTGTAGCTCTTCATGCATGGCATTCACCCAATCCGGATCATCAAGAGCTTATTCAACCTTCATAGGTTCAATACTAGAAATGAATGAGTAATGTTCACAAAAGTTAGCCAAATGAGTTTTAGAGTGAGTAATTCTCCCGGTTTGAATATCATCAAAGATTTGTTCGACGGGATGGTCTCTTGAGACTCTTGCTCTAACACGTGAGAGCTTTTGTTTGGGTCAGGGTGGAACATCCTCTTCATTGTCTTCTTCTTGTTGTTCTTCTTCATTGTTGTTGGCGTTGTTGTTCTCTTGTGGAGATGGAGAAGGAGGTCGATGAGGTTCATCTTGTTGTACTTCCTCGTTTCCTTCGTCTTGACGTGTTCCACTTGTGGATGCCTCCAAGTCAACTTGTGGTTCACCTTGTCGTGAAGTTGAGGCTTCCACTTGAACGGACGAGGTACTCTCCTTCACCTCCTTTGGCGAATCTTGCAGATAGACAAATCTTGAATTGCTTCCGAGGGATCTTTATCTCCTACATCAATTGGCAATTGCTCTACTTGTGAGCCATCAGATTCATCAAACTTCACATCTACCGTCTCTTCAACCTTTCGGGTGAAATTGTTGTAGACACAGTAAGTGTGAGAGTTTGAGCCATAACCGAGTAGGAAACCTTCATGAGATTTAGGGGAAAGTTTCGAATGACGATGCTTATCAAGAATGTAACCAAATACTCGAAAGTATCCAACTTGGGGTTTGTTACTGGTGAGAAGCTCATATGCCGTCTTGTCGATAAGCTTGTGAAGATATAGTCGATTTGTTGCATGACAAGCTATCTCAACCGCTTCCGCCCAAACGTGTTTTGGCGTCTTGTATTCATCAAGGATTGTTCTTGCCATCTCAATAAGTGTCCGTTCTTCCTCTCAACAACTCCATTTTGTTGAGGTGTGTACGTAGCCGAGAACTCATGTGAGATCCCTTCTTCGTCAAGAAAGGTATCCACATTGGCGTTCTTGAACTCCGTTCCATTGTCACTACAAACCTTCTTGACCTTCACTTCAAATTGATTCTGGGCCTTCCTAGCGAAGTTCTTGAAGATCTTTTGGACCTGTGATTTATCATCAAGAAAGAACACCCACGTAAATCTTGAAAAGTCATCAACAATGACCAATCCGAACGAGTTACCACCGAGACTCTTGTAGGAGTTGGGACCAAAAAAGGTCCATATGAAGTAGCTCGAGTGGTCTTCTCGTGGTCATGATGTTCTTCACGGGATGACTTCCTCCAACTTGTTTTCCTGCTTGACAAGCACTGCAAAGTCTATCCTTGTCAAATATGACATCTTTAACACCAAGGATATGATCACCTTTAATAAGATTATCAAGATTTCGCATGCCCACGTGTCCTAACCTTCTATGCCATAACTAACCTTTTGAAGATTTAGCAATTAGGCAAGTTCTAGGTTGAGCTCTTTTAGTGAAATCAACAATGTATAGATCACCTGTACGTATACCGGTAAAGACCATAATATGATTACCTCTTTGAAACACTTGGCAATCTACTTTAGTGAATAGAACATTGAAACCGAAATCGGCTAGTCTAGATACGGAAAGTAAATTGTAGCCAAGAGATTCAACAAGCATAACATTTTGGATGGAGATGTCATGTGAGATGGCCACCTTACCAAGGCCAACCACCTTACCCTTTGAGTTATCACCAAAAGTGACATACTTTCGGGGACCATCATTTTCAGCAAGCTCTCGAAACATATCCTTGTCTCCGGTCATGTGATCGGTACATCCACTATCAAGAACCCATTCCTTTCCTCCGGCCATGTAACCAAGAAGGTTAGCCATAAGACCAAAGTGTCTCATTGACTCATCAAGATCAAAGTCACTATCATCATCCTCATCATAATATCCATGTTCAACATCGTCTTGTGATTGATCATCACCTAGAAAGAGTGATTCATTAGATTTATGACCATGACAATGTGCATCTTTATGAATTCTAATGACTTGATAAATGATGCTACTAATGACACCAACATCTCCTTTGGCACGCATGATGTCACGAAGCTCAAATAGACAATCACCAAATTTAGGATCACTAGGATTCATTTTATGAAAAGCAATGGACTTTTGAAGAATCTCATCTAGATTTTTCAAGGAATAGTTTGGAAAGCGCTCTTCAAGGTATCTCCATATAGTATAAGCACATTCAAATGTAGGCAAGCATATAAGCAAATTTCTAGGCAATCCTATCATGATAAGATCAATAGCTCTAAGGTTTCAGGTCATGTCAAGATACTCATCGGGGGTAGGATGCAAGGGATCAATAGGAGGCGCACAAGGGCTAGTAATATACTTGTTCAAATTATATTCATTGAAAGTCTCAAGCATCTCATTTTTCCAAGCACTATAGAACTCTTCATCAAGAATGGGCACTCTACGTCTCATACTCCCAATCATAGCCTCATCCATCTTCCTCCAATGGTGATTAAACCAAAGCAATGGATACCAAAGCTCTTATACCAATTGAAAGGATCGAGAAGAGGTGTCTAGAGGGGGGTGATTAGACCCTCAACAAGCAAAATTAGCAGTTTTTAAGTTCTTCAAGTTAAGGTGGAGTTCTAGCACAAGTTTAAGCATTCACAATACATTTCAAGCAAGCATGGCAAGAGTATAAGCAGCGGAAAGAGTAAAGCATGCAAGTTGCAAGAAAGTAAAGGGATGGGATTGGAGTGTGCAAACGCAATGAAGACACGGAGATTTTTGGCGTGGTTCCGATAGGTGTTAATACCGTACATCCATGTTGATGGAGACTTCAACCCACGAAGGGTAACAGTTGCACGAGTCCATGGAGGGCTCCACCCATGAAGGGTCCACGGAGAAGCAACCTTGTCTATCCCACCATGGCCATCGCCCACGAAGGATTTGCCTCACTCAGGTAGATCTTCACGATGTAGGCGATCTCCTTGCCCTTACAAACTCCTTGGTTCAACTCCACAATCTTGTCGGAGGCTCCCAAGTGACTCCTAACCAATCTAGGAGACACCACTCTCCAAAAGTTAATAGATGGTGTGATGATGACGAACTCCTTGCTCTTGTGCTTCAAATGATAGTCTCCCCAACACTCAACTCTCTCTCACAGATTTGGCTATGGTGGAAGATGATTTGAGTGGAAAGCAACTTGGGGAAGGCTAGAGATCAAGATTCTTGTGGTTGGATTGGAATGTCTTGGTCTCAACACATGAGTAGGTGGTTCTCTCTCAGAAAATGAGTAGTGGAAGTGTAGGCACGTTCTGATGGCTCTCTCTTCAATGGAGAAGGGGTGGAGGGGTATATATATAGCCTCCACACAAAATCCAACCATTACACACATTTGACCCAACTCGGTCAGGCCGAATAGAAGAACTCGATGAGACCGATTAAGTTCAAAATGTGAACGTTAGGAATCTCAATGGGACCAACACGATCAACTCGATGGGACCGATGTGCTAGGGTTAAGGCAAAACCTCATCTCAGTGAGACCGATTGCATGAACTCGGTGAGACCGATTTCAGCAAAGAGCAAACAGAGAGTTTGTCAAGCAAACTCGGTGGGACTGATTGCACATTTTGGTGATACCGAAATAATTACAACGGGTAATAGAGAGTTTGCAAGACCATCTCGGTGAGACCGAATTGTCTAGGGTTTCTGGCAGTGGCTAGGTCAAGTGAACTCGGTGGCGCCGGATAGATCAAATCGGTGGGGCCAAGTTTGACTTTAGGTTTTGGACATATGTGGAAATGAGAAAGTGGCTGAGGGTTTTGGAACAATATCATTAACCACTTTGAGCAAGTAGACCATTAAGCAACACCTCATCCCCTTTTAATAGTATTGGCTTTCCTATGGACTCAATGTGATCTTGGATCACTAAAATGAAAATGAAGAGTCTTGAGCCTTTGCCAATCTTTGTCCTTAGCATTTTGAAGGGGTTCCACATCCTCTTGTCCTTGCCACGCCATTGTTGAACTCATCTGAAATATACTAGATAAAAGTATTAGTCCAACAACAGATATGTTGACATTAATTACCAAAATCACCTAGGGAGCACTTGTGCTTTCAGGAAGAGAGTCTCTTCCTCCAGCTTGCTCTTCCATGGCCTCCCCCCAAGATGGGGAGAGGTTCTCCTTATGGTCCTTGGCCTCCATGGTGTCCGGAGGGGTGAGAGCCCCTCCGAGATTGGATCTCTCTCTGTTTCCTTCTGATTTTGCGACCCTATTTCTGGCCGAAAAGAGTTTCTTAAATTCCTAGAGATCCATAACTCCGATTGGGCCAAAATTTTGAGAAGATTTTTCTTCTAATATTCTCTTTCATGCGGCAAAAGAAGGGCGTCAAGTGACCTACGAGGTGCCCACCAGCCACCAGGGCGCACCCAGGGGGAGGGCGCCCCCTTGTGCCTCATGGGGCCCTCGAGCACCATCTTTTCTTGATTCTTCCTCCCAAAAATTACATATATTCCAAAATAAATCTCCATAAATTTTTATCGCATGTGGACTTCGTTTGGTATGGTAATTCTGTCAGCGCGAAAGAAAAAGGAACTGGCACTGGGCACTAGATTAATAAGTTAGTCCATAAAAATAATATAAAAGTGCACCAAAACCATATATAACTCATGTAAATATAGCATGAATACTTCATAAATTATAGATACGTTGGACACGTATCAACATCCCAATGCTTAATTCCTGCTCGTCCTTGAGTAGTTAAATGATAAAAGAAATAATTTATGAAGTATGAATGCTAGCATAGTGCATACATTTGATCAATGATAATTTCAATAACTTTTCCTAGCATTATAAATAGCAACTCTTTCTCATAAAACTCATGTTGATAAAGTAGCCATCTATGCACATGTTATGGTTCGAAACATGCATACTCTTGAAATTTAACAACCTATGTCCTTAGTCACCAAGAAATTGCAATTCAACTTATTTTCAACAAAGTCTAAGTAAGAGATCCACATACTCAATTATATATAGTCTTCTATGATTTCTAGTACTCAAAAGCATATTTCTAGAAAAAATAGCATATGTCGAACATAGAGTAAGATAGGGGCTTAAATGTTTCGCCTCCCAACTTGCTTATCGTAAAGAAAATTGTCAGCAATAATAATTCATGATCAAATATATTGAATGGATATATGTTTCTAGATCTTCCCCCACCACATGATGCTTGAAAACTTGAGAATAATTGAGGTTGAAATGAGAATGAATACTTATTGACTCTTGCATAAAAGTAAATACGAAAAAGTAAAAGATTGGCCCTTCCCAAAGGGAAGCACGGGTTGTCATGCGCTTTTTATTTATGGATGTGCAAGCTCTTAATGCAAAGGAACGACATCTTATTTCCCCTTGTGATAGCAACCTATAGTATGTAGTTTGTCACTTTTATTTCTTTACTATCACAAGTTTGTACAACGCTTATTTTCCCTTGCAATAAAATATCATACACACTTTATGAGCAATTTTTATTGCTTTTTGCACCGATCACAACTTACCTGAGGGATCTTATTCAATCCATAGGTAATATGGTGGACACTCATGGCAAGATAACTGGGTTTGAGGGTTTTTAGATGCACAAGTAGTATCTCTACTTAGTACGAATCTTGGATAGCAAAAGATCCTAAGCAAGCACCACATGTTGGAGGATCCATAACAATATAACTTCTATGAAAATATACCCAAACATAACTCATTATGTTGTCTTCCTTGTCCAACTTCAACTAATTTGCTCGAGTTCTAAAATAATTAATGGGTATTCACAATCATAAAAGATGCCCAAGATAATATATTTGTATGTGAAAGTTCTCTTCCTTATATTAATCATTCGTGAATTGCTTGTATGACCAATATTGTGATTGTCAAACTTCAATTGATTTCACTTTCTAAACCCAATGGGAAACTACTACCAAGCATGATGCAAGCATATGAAGCACATATAATTTCAACTTTATGATATTCAATTCATTCAACAATTTACTCTTAAGATATAAGTGAAGCACTTGAGTGAACAACGAACTACTCCAAAAGATATACGTGAGGATCAATGAGTGTTCAAACAATTAAGCAGCTATGTGAGGACTCTTTCTCATTCAATATTTTAGCTCCAAGGATTTTATTCAAACAACAAGCAAAATGAAAATACGCTCCAAGCAAAACACATATCATGTGACGAATAAAAATATAGCTCCAAGTGAGATATACCGATTGTTTTGAAGCCGAAAGAGGCGATGCCTTCCGGGCCATCCCCAAGCTTAGACACTTGATTCTTCCCTGGATATTACCTTGTGGAGCCTTGGACATCCCCAAGCTTAAACTCTTTGCCCGTCTTTATTCTTCTCATATCGATACCTCCTCGTTCTTCGGACACTTCATCCACACAAAACTTAACCAAACTTTTTATTAGAGGGGTTAGTACATATAACATCAGGGTGATGAAGATGGTGATGTTGATGAAGACGATCACCGCGGCGATGGTTCCCCCAGCGGCACTCCGGCGCCACCAAGAGATAGGGGAAGAGAGGATCCTCCTCTGGCTTGCTCCCCCATGGCCTCCCCCCTAGATGGGGAGAGGTTCTCCCTCTGGTCCTTGGCCTCCATGGTGCCCGGACGGGCGAGAGCCCCTCTGAGATTGTATCTCTCTCTCTCTCTCTCTCTCTCTGTTTCTGCGACCATGTTTCTTGGCGAAAAGTGTTTCTTAAATTCCGGAGATCCATAACTCCGATTGGGCTGACATTTTGAGGGGATTTTTCACCGAATATTCTCTTTCATCCGGCGAAAAAGGGCCTCAACTGACCTAGGAGGTGCCCACCAGCCACTAGGCGCGCCCAGGGGGATGGTCGCGCCCTAGTGCCTCGTGGGGCCCTCCAGCACCGTATTGCGTTGATTCTTCACAAATATTCCAAAATAAATCTCCGTAAATTTTTATCGTGTTTGTAATTTTGTGGTATGGTAATTTTGCGAAAAAACATGCAAAAACCAGAAACTGGCACTGGGCACTAGATCAATAAGTTAGTCCACAAAAATAATATAAAAGTGCACCAATACCATATAAAACTCATGTAAATATAGCATGAATACTTCATGAATTATCCAACATATAACACCTCCGCAAGTTCTATCTGTGACCTCACGGATGCCAGCGAAGTGGAGCTATACATGCTCCGGAGCCTCCTCTATGTTGTCACTGGCCATAATAGCTCCCGCCAACAACCCAGTGGAAGCCCCATGCGGATTCATGGCGAGATGACTACCTGAGGGGCCGCCTGGCCATCGAATCCTCAAGTTTCCCATGCGCATCACGGCAGCATGTATCTTCCATTATGTAATGATCTTTTCATGCATCCATAAAGACTCATTTTCTAAGTACCACAAATGCTTGTCATGAAGTGCCCTCAGGAGGCATGCGCTCTCACGATCTTCCCTCTGTGTATCATGCGAGCGGGGGCTGGACACAGTGCCTATGCTTGGTCTAGACCCAGCGGCGTCGTTAAACCCAAGCGACTGAGCTCTGGCTCACGGGCCTACTCCCATACACGTCACTTCACCAAGGTCCTTGGTGCGTGTCTCCTCGTGTGATGCCACAAGCAACCTCACGAGCGCGTATTGTTTCATTATTTGTGGAGCTTGGTGGCAATCTTACAAGTGCAGGGCACGATAAGCCTCATGAGCATCCCTCAGGCAACCCCGCATGCGCTGCCTCGTGAAGCAGCCGACGCATCACTATCACTAGGTTCTGCAAGAGCCTTGTAGGTGGATGCCTGTCGCGAGGCGTAACCTGCAGGCGACGGCACGACAAGCGGCATAGTCCAAAAGCTAAGTCAAAACGCTTCGCGAGCCCTCTCTTAGCTCATTTGGTGTTTTTCTTCCTGGTAACTTTGCAAGCGCCAGCTTTTCCCTTCCCACACATGCCGCGTGCACGTCCAAAGGGGGCTTCGCGAGCATCGTGCCTATGGAGCCCTTACCACCATGCAGAGCCCTGTGTCGTTTGGCCTTGCTGGGCACGTGTCCTAGCATACCAGCGACGGCTGCAGTATGCTTGGGGGCTTGGTCCTGGTGACGTAGAGCATCCAAGCAAGCAGAAGAAAGAGAAATGGGCCTCACAAGAAAACAAGCATGGAAGAAAAACACAGTGAGAGAACAAACCATAATAATGCCTTATTTAAGGTAAAAGTGCTCGGAAAATGTCTTTACGCCCCACAGGGCCACTTCTGTTCCATTGTAGAATAAAATGAGGAATAGGAGAGGATCTAGGCGGAAAGTCATGGTCGTTGTAGCCTTCAGTCTTCACCGCCGGAAGCCGCATCAATGTCGTCACTGTTATCCTCGATGGGCGTGTACCACCGTACGAAGCTCGGTCAAGATGGGGGTCATGATCTGCCCGAAGTCAAAGCCAGCATTGAGGCGGCGAAGGTTGCTGAAGAGCCGCATTGTCACCTGGGTCAACAGGTCGCGACTTTCTCCCTTGACGGTGGCATTCACGCTCGTGCCCCCCTCCTCCATCTTCCCCACCAACTTGGTGAAGAAATCGAGGTAGTCAGCACCGTTAGCTTCGAGAGGCTCCGAGGTCGCCTGGTCGGTGAGGCGTGAAATGACCTCGCGCGCGTGGTGAGGGCGCGGAACGTCGGGTCCCCATCGACTTTCACGTTGGCGGCCGACACTGGTGCCCGCTTGGCCTCCGCCTCCTGTGGTCGCACCTTGAGGCTGTCGACCTCTGCTTGGAGAGTCTTCTTCGCCTTGACAAGACGCTCCTTTTGGAGCATCAGCGTGTCCTGGTGCTCCTTCACAAGCGCCCTGTGCTCTTCCTCGGCCTTGTTGTTGACTTCCCTCTTGTACTTGGCCTCCCGCTCCGCCACCTTGCGGGCCATAACCTCTAGGTGCTCTCACTCCACTGCTTGCTCAGACGAGGTCATCGAGAGCTCGCGCTCTGGGTCCCAGCGTCCATCTCGCGGGTAGAAACATCCTCCTCACACTTTGAGAGTTTCTCCTTGAGAGAGGTAATATGAGCTTCGCTAGCCCCCGCGGCTTCCGCCTGTGCCTAGAGCTCACACTCACGGCGGGCGGTGTGCTCCTGGAGCTGGCGCCACCCTCCCGCGAGGCGCAGGTGCTCCCAAGCGTTAAGGACCTGCTCCACCTTGAGGCTATCCTCGAGCGCGTTGAGGGCTACCCTGGTGCTGCTGATGGCCCCACACTCGAGGGTTGTCCTTTCGCCCACCGACACCAGGGTGTGATCTGGTTCCGCTCCATCGCCGCCCTAGTGCTGTCGGGCCAGAGGCCCCAGGCTTGGGCCCCTTTGGCGTTTCTGTGCTACAACCCTCGGTGGGGTCCGCAATGCTCCGAGGTATGTGGGGCTCCTTTGCCCCGCGGTGGGCCACGTTGCTGTGCGCTCAGGGCTTGTTGCAGCCCCCGTCACAGTCACAACCTCCCTCTCTGCGCCCGGTGCGAGGGGCTGCAGGGAAGGCACAAGCGGCATGGCCCCTCCTATGGCGGGGGCCTTCTCCTCCGCCCTCTCAACCCCCTACGAAAGCACAAGCTAAGCCCAGACCTCAGGGGGTGCACAACACGGAGCAGAGAACAAAGACGGGATCACAGGGGCTTACTCATCAGTCGGACCCCAGCGTCTCCCCTTCTGCTTCCGGTTGGCGCTTCCGCCGCCGCTGTTGTCCTCAAAGGCCCGCATGGGGCTGCCCCCGGATGTTGCTGCTAGGGCTTGCTGGCGTCGCCAGCCGCGGGTTTGGTGTGGTCCTCTACCCCCACACCGTGAAGCTCGTCGACCATCGAGCGGGACGCCTCGTCCTCGTCATCGGCACCACCGCTATCGTCGCTATCACCATCGACGCCCTGCCGGAGTGGGTCACGGGACGACGGGGGCGACCCCGTGTTGCTCTCCTCATCTGAGGCCGCCGAAGCCTCCGCATCGTCATGGCTCCCTGAGGCAAACTCCGCCCCAAGGGGTTCCCGCGAGGCCCCTCGTGGCCCTCCGAGATCAGGCCCCATTGGTCGAACAGGGGCATCTCCCCGACGATATCGTCCCTGTTCTCCAGGCGGTACAGTAGGTCCACCCCTTGGGCCTGGCCACCGGTTCTTCGATAAGCAGGACCTTCAGGGCTTCGGTCACCCCCTCGTCAGGCAGGATCTCCTTGCTCAGCCGGATTCGATCCTGGGCGTCCGGAACCTACCACATCAGGCGCGAGCGCTTCTAGTGGGGCGTGATGCAGCGGCGGACGAACTCTTTGGTGACAACCGCTACCGTAAGCTTGGCCGCCCGTAGCTCCCTCAACCTCTCCAGGACCGGCCTCGGACGGGGTTTGATAGATTTCTTGTGCCCCCAACTGGGGACCTTCACGACAGGCTCGGTCGGGATCGTAAAGTGGCGACTGACCTGCCCAGCATGGAAGTAGAACCAGCGCTGCCGGAAGCGCTCCGCCTTCTTGTGGACCCGCATGTCAATGATGAGCTTGTCCCTGTTGTCATCCATGCGAAAGGAGGCGCATGCCGAACGATGTTGCCCTACGGAGATCCACGGGTTGTAGAAGGTCCGGAAGAGCTCCACGGATAGCATCACCCCCAGATAGGCCTCGCAGAGGTAGGTGAAGACGGCGAGGATGAGGATGGAGTTGGGCCGGAGATGGAGCAGGCGGATCTGGTAGTGCTCGAAGATGGCGAGGAGGAAGTCAAAGAAGGGCGGTACCAGCCCGCCGAAGAGCGAATGGAAGAAGACGGCCACCACCATGGACTCCAAGTCACGCCGCGGGCATGAGCCTGGCCAGATTTGGCTGGCCCCTCACTCATTGTGGTCGCTGGCTAGTTAAGGGCGCCGCACTGGAGGAGGCGTCGACGTCATGTTGGTTGAGCTCGCCGGCAGGGCGAGGGGGAGGAAGCTGAGCGTTTTCATGGCCCGCATCGGCAGAAGTGTGATCGGCGGCATGCTGAAGAGGTTGGACCGTGCCTGCGTCCCCGACCCCTGCTCCAGCCACGACGGGTATGCCAGCAGCACCGCCTGCATCACCGACTCCGCCCACCACGCCTGCAGCCGCGTGTGACGAAGCCTTCAAGGTGGAAGGATGCGCCCCTACTGCACTTCGCTTCTTGGGAGCCATGGATGATGAAAATTGACAAAGGTTGACGCGCTGGTTACTGCTTCAGGTTGGCACAAGCGACGCCCCCTACCTAGTGCGCCAAAGATGTCGGTGTGGCAGCACGATCACCTATGGGGCATGGGTGCCCCTTTGTAGTTCGGCAAGGGGACGTCCGCGTTGCACAAAGAGCAGAAGCAGCAGGGGACATCACGACGGTGGACAGCTCTCTTTTACCCAGATTCGGGCTGCTTTGCAGCGTAAAACCCTACTCCTGTTGTGATGGATTGAACTTCAGGTAGATGGTGACACGAAGCGCACTAGCCCGGCAAGGGCGCCTGGGGGAGTGCACCTACGTGCGTACAAGTATGAGGGGTCGAAAGGTTCGAACCCTTTGCTAGGTTGCCTCGGGCCTCCTTTTATAGTTGAAGGGGCGACCACAATGGCAAAACAGTCATTTGAACGTGATTAAATAGCTAACAGTGTCATACCTAACTCTGGCAGTTAGGACAAAGTGCATTAAATGCACTGCTAGGTGTCATGCTGAGGTTGAAGCCCGATAAGCCTGCCGCGCCACTTATCTGTCTCTTCTTGGTAGCGTGACACGTCCTCTGGACGGGTGTCAATAAAGCTAATCTCTTCTTTATCATGCTGCCACGTGCTTGGCAGGATCCACCTGGTTTCTTGATACCTTGACACCACACTTATTAGTGATTTGGGTGCGATGAGGTGGAGCGGTGGCGTCTTGGTGAAGGTTCCCCGAAAAGGGAGCTTGGTGAACCCTGGTTAGCGGTCCCTGCAACCCTGCCAGGGTGAACTGGTCTTGTCTTTAGGCGCGGCCTCGACCTGGTCGGGCTCTCCTGCCCGGTAAGGGAGGCCTTCCCAAGGTGGTCTTCTGCTGGCTTGTTATTCTTAATGCTCTCCTTGATCTCACGAAGAGCGGCTTCTCTGGTTTATCTTTATGTTACGCATTGGTGTTGGATGTAGGATCGTCAGCACGCCTATGCGTGAGTTCAGTCGGCAAACATGAACATTTGCCGCACCGACAAGAGCCTTACCTGCAGAGAAATGTGGAAGCCTATATGGATGATATAGTGGCCAAAACCAAGGACAAATCAACCCTCATTCAAGATTTAGAAGATACATTTGCAAACCTGCGCAAGTTCAACCTGAAGCTCAACCCTGAGAAGTGTGTGTTTGGCATTCCATCCGACTAACTTCTCGGGTTCTTTGTGTCTCAACGTGGAATTGAAGCCAATCCCGACAAGATCAAAGCAATTGAGCATATAGAAGCACCCAAGCGCGTCAAGGATGTACGACGTCTTGCTGGCTACATGGCTACATTAAGAAGGCTCAACTCCAAGTCAGCTGAGGGCGCCCTGCCATTTTTCAAAATTTTGAAAAGGCAGGTCCAATTAAATTGACTCCAAAAGTGGAGGCCACGCTGCAAGATTTGAAGAAGTACCTCTCCTCTCAGTCACTACGAGTTGCGCCTAGGCCACAATAGTCGTTGATGCTATACTTGGCGGCAATAAATCAAGTTGTTAGTGCTGCATTAGTGGCGGAGAGAGAAGCTAATGAAGAAGAAGCAGTAGCCACAGAGCCATCAGCGACAAGCTGAAATCTTCTTCGGCAAGGCCTGGTGCCGACAAGTCAGAACAAGTGTAGACAAAGGAAATAGATAGACCAGTTGTGCAAAAGAAGAAGATGGTGCAGTGACCAGTTTACTTTGTTAGTTCCCTTCTCCAGGGGGCTAGGTTAAGGTACTCTGGTGTGCAGAAATTGCTTTTCGGCCTTCTCATGGCCTCGAGGAAGCTGCTCCGCTACTTCCAAGTACATCAGATCACCGCCGTCACTCGCTTTCCGTTGCAACGTATCTTGAGAAATCCATGTGCCACTGGCAGGATAATTCAGTGGGCTTGGAGCTGTCAAGCTTTGAACTCAAGTTCGAAAGTACATCAACGGTTTAGAGTAGAGACTTGGCAGAGTTCATTGCAGAATGGACACCAACGCAAGACGAAGGAATATAAGAGACCCCTTTCCCCGACAAGGAAACAATGCAAGACTGGATCATGTACTTTGATGGAGACTTTTCGCTGCAAGGCGCCCGTGTTGGCGTGCTGCTTGTCGCACCAACCTGAGAGCACCTCAAGTATGTAATTCAGATGCACTTTCCCAGGGAGAAAGCTACCAACAACACTGCTGAGTACGAAGGGCTGCTTGCCGGTCTCAGGATCGCAATGGACCTTGGAATCAGAAAGCTCATTATCAGAGGTGACTCACAACTTGTTGTGAAGCACATCAACAAAGATTATCAGAGCCCATTGATGGATGCATATGTTGATGAAGTGAGAAAATTGGAAGAGCTTTTTGACGGATTGCAAACAGAGCACATTCCTCGTGCGGAGAACACCATTGATTATGATCTATCGAAGCGTGCCGCCCAGAAGCTACCTGTCGAACCAGGAACATTTGTGCTCCATTTGACTCAGCCATCTGTTACACAATCAATGCGGTAGAACAAGAGAAGAAAGTTAAATTTTGGCGAATACTTTCCGGCAGAGCTCCCGGCAGCCACCGACAAGGAAGCTGCCAGAGACAACACCAAGCTTGCCGATGAGCAGCAGGCTCCGGTAGGGCCTCAGCTTCTTGCCGTAGAGACAAGCGCTCCCGCAGCAGAAGAAATGCCTTTAGTCCTTGTTGTCGAGCCATAGGCTCCGATATGGGCGAAGTAGATCATCCATTTACTTTAGATAGGAGAACTTCTCGAAGAGCAAGAAGAAGCTGAGAAAGTAGCCCGTCAGTTAAGTATGTACCAGTTTGTGGACAACATTCTGCAGAGAAAGAGAACAAATGGGGTGAAATTGAAGTGCATTTGCCAGGAATATGGACAGAAACTCTTGGTAGAGATACCCTTGTCGTCAAAGCTTTTCGGCAATGCTTCTATTGGCCCACTGCTCTCTAGGATGGAACTGCACTAATAAGCAAGTGTGAAGCGTGCCACATCCATTCCAAATATACACATTACTAGCTCAAGCCCTTCAAACAATCCCTCTCTCCAGGCCCTTCTCGGTCTGGGGGCTCGACATCTTGGGCCCATTTCCCCGTGCAACCGGGGGTTTGAGTTCTTGTACGTCTCAATCGACAAGTTCATAAAGTGGCCTGAGGTAGAGCCGATGAGCAAGGTGACATCACACTCAGCCGTCAAGTTTTTCAAAGGACTTGTTTGCCGTTTTGGAGTACCCAACAGGATCATCACCGACAACAGCACACGGTTCATGAGCCGCACCTTCATGCAATACTGCCGATACCTTGGAAGCTACATCCATTTTGCATCTGTTGCTCACCCGCGGAGCAACATCCAAGTGGAGAGGGAAAATACTGAAGTGTTGCGTGGCCTCAAGACAAGGACTTTCGACAAGCTACACAAGTGCGGAAGGCGCTAGATTGATGAGTTGCTGGAAGTTCTTCGATCAATCAGGATGACACCAAATCGAGCCACTAGACAGACACCATTCTCCGTTTGTCTATGGTGCAGAGGTGGTGCTCCCGCTACTAGGAAAAACCTTATAGATAGATGCTTAGCAGTAGCGGGTGTTTATAGCATGCGCTGCTGCTAATTAGTAGTAGCGTTGGGCTCAGGCCCAGTGCTACTACTACTCTGTTAGTAGTAGTGCGGGCTATAAACCCACGCTGCCCCTTTAGGTGGCCTGAGGGTTCCCCTGGGTCTCGCCATAGTAGCAGCGTGGGCCACCAAACCCATGCTACAACTAATCACGTAGTTGTAGCGTGTGTTCTCGGCCCACGTTGCTACTATGGCGAGCCCCGAGGAGCCCCGTCGTCCACCATTTCCGCTCTAAGCCTCCTTCTTCCTCCTGCTCCCCCTCCCTCCTTCCTCCTTCCTCTAGCCGTTGCCCTCCTCCCCCAACAGCCACCCCTCCTCACTTCCCTCCTCCCTTCTCCTCCTCCAGCTGCCCCCCTCCTCCATCCGCTGCCCCCCTCCATCATCCTCCTCCCTCCTTCCTCCCCCTCTAGTTGTCGCCCTCCTCCCTCCATCCGCTGCCCCTCCTCCGTCCTCCTCCTCTAGTCGTTGCCCTCCTCCCTCCTCCTCCTACTCCAGCCGCCTCCTCCTCCATCCTCTAATTTAGTTTGTAGTTTAGTAAATTAGTTTTTAGTTTTTACTTTATACTATCTAGTTTACTTAATTAGTTAAAATTTTAGTTGGTAGAAACATGTATTGGACACTTAGTTGGTAGAGATTATAACTAGTAATAGAATAGAAAATTTAGTAATATAATAGAACATAAATTATTGTCACAGAAATTTTTAGTAAAATAATTAGTAATAGAAATTTTTATGTGTAGAAAATTTTCAATATATAAATGTATTGGAATGCTATATGAGAAATTTTTAGGTATCACATTTAATAATAGAAGTTTGTAGTGAGATAATTTAGGTATAGCAATTATAGTAATAGAAAAAAAATTAGTAAGTGTTGAATAGAGTAGAACTATGGTATTTAGTGATGTCAATCTCGCATTGCCGAATTTAGAGAGAGAGAGACCTACTTTCTATATTGAATCATTGTGAATGAGCACCAAGTTTGAATGCTCATGTGTGGCGCGGGGTAGATCACCGATGAGCCGGTCGACGACGCCCAGAAGATCACCGATGACACCCGCGCCCGGTCGATGACCATAGTTTATAGTGAGTTAACATGGTCTATGTTGTTGCTAACTATATATGTTACTATACTGTTCAACAGAAGTTCCCAAGCGAGGTCGTGCCTCACATGATGCTTACCAAAGGGAGTATGTACATGGTTAGCTTACGACTGTTTCTGCCGACGGCTCACCAATGTGCATACTCTATTTATTTGAAAGATGGAAGGTTCAATATCAAAGAATGGATCAAACTAATGAAGGCGCACATGCAACCGATTGGAGACAACACGTGTGTGTGCGCAAGCTAGGAGTTGGCGACATGTGGATCTCCATTCTCCATTTTGGAGATGGACCGGTTTACCTATTTTATGCTATTTTACCTAGAAGAGAGGACTAGGTCCTAGATAGTAAGAACAATTGCTAGTGTTGATTATGACTATGATGATGATGATTAGTTATTATGATGATGAGTTATGTGCTACAATGCGTTCGCTAGAATGATGAGTTGTTATATGACTCATAGATGATGATTATGAGGAGTTGTTATGACTATGATGATGAGTTGTTATATATTATGATGATGATGATTATGATGATGATGATGATGATGACGAGTTGTTCTTATGATCATGATGAGTTATTATATCATTGGGTGAAAGAAACACAGATTAGATTCAAGTGGATGGATTCAAAGTGACCAAGTTGGGATCCGAATCCAACTTGGTCACTTTGGATCCATGCACTTGAATCTAGGATCTAGTCAAATACAGTGCAAATACACAAAAGCATATAGAAATACAGGAAATTGTAGCACTAACGCTGGTTATACACACCCTACTGCTAGGTAGGGTAGAAGTAGCACAGGTTGGATCAATGCTACTGCTAGGTAGGTTAGCAATAGTGCTGGTTCAACCAACGCTATTACTATGCAATATCCGTAGCGCCCTACCAATAGCACTGGACCCGACGCTACTGGTAGGCTTTTAACCCGCGCTACTACTAGGGTTTTTCCTAGTAGTGTCCCCACGGAACTCATGTATGGGTCACGTCGAGTGCTCGCTTATGATGAAGCTGAGCAAGAGTATCTGCGGAAAGATGACGCCATGCTCCATGAGGAAGATTGTCTTCGGGATATTGTACATGTTGCACGCTACCATAGCCGCAAACTTCATGTCCGGAGCCTTAAGTAAGGCGACCTTGTTCTTCGTTGGATCCAATCCACGAAGGGACCAAAAAAGTTGATGCCTGATGACCCACAAGTATAGGGGATCAATCATAGTCCGTTCGATAATTAAGAGTGTTGAACCCAACAAGGAGCAGAAGGAAATGACAAGCAGTTGTCAGCAAGGTATTTTCTGCAAGCACTGAAATTATCGGTAACAAATAGTTTGATAGCAAGATAATTCGTAACAAGTGACAAGTACCAACAGTAACAAAGGTGCAGCAAGGTATCCCAATCCTTTTTATAGCAAAGGACATGTTGTAACTTTCTCTTATAGCAAGCAAAGCGTTCTTGAGGGCACATGGGAATTCATCTAGTCACTTTCATCATGTTTGTTTGATTCACGTTCGCTACTTTAATAATTTAATATATGGGTGGACTGATGCTTGGGTGTTGTTCTTACTTGAACAAGCCTCCCACTTATGATTACCCCCTCACGCAAGCATCCGCAACTATGAAAGAAGAATTAAGATAAATCTAACCATAGCATGAAACATATGGATCCAAATCAGCCCCTTACGAAATAGGGTATAAACTAGGGTTTAGGCTTCTTTCACTCTAGCAACCCATCATCTAATTCCTACTCCACAATGCCTTCCATTAGGCCAAAGTATTGTGAAGTATCATGTAGTCGACGTTCACATGACACCACTAAAGGAAGCAACAACATACATATCATCAAAATATCAAACAAATACCAAATTCATATGATTACTTATAACCGGACTTCTCCCATGTCCTCAAGAACAAAAGTAACTACTCACAAATCATATTCATGTTCAAGATTAGAGGGGTATTGAATATCATTAAGGATCTGAACATATAATTTTCTACCAAATAAACCAACTAGCATCAACTACAAGATGTAATCAACAGTACTAGCAACCCACAGGTACCAATATGAGGTTTTGAGACAAAGATTGAATACAAGAGATGAACTAGGGTTTGAGATGAGATGGTGTTGGTGAAGATGTTGATGAAGATTGGTCCTCCCATGATGAGAGGATCGTTGGTGATGTCGATGGCTTCGATTTTCCCCCTCCCGGAGGGAAGTTTCCCCGACGGAATCACTCTGCGTGAGAGCAAAAGTGCTCCTACCCAGGTTCTGCTTCGAGACAACGGTGCTTCGTCCCTAAACCTTCCACTTGATTTTTTCTAGGTTAAATGGCATCATATATCAGAAGATGGGCATCGAAGGCTTGCCAGGGGCCCAACAAGTCCAGGGGCGCGCCCTGGGGTAGGGCACACCTGCCGGGCTTATGGCTACCTGGTGGGTCCCTTGCTGATGTTTCTTTTGCTAATAATTTTATATATTACAAAATAATTCTCCGTCCATTTTTAGGTCATTTGAAGTTGTGCAAAATAGTTACCTCTGATATAGCCCTCTACGGTCCAGAATTCCAGCTGTAGGCAATCTCCCTCTTCACGTGAAACTTGCAAAATAAGAGAGAAAGGGCATAAGAGTTGTATCATAAAGTGAAATAACAATCCAAATTGCAATAAATATCAATAGGAAAACATGATGCAAAATGGACGTATCAACTCCCCCAAGCTTAGACCTCTCCTGTACTCAAGCGAAAGCCGACATCGATAATCATGGCCACATGTTTAGAGAGAAAGGTGTCGATAAAAACAAAATACGGACATGAAAGCAACATAGTCATTATCATAACAACAATATATCATCATAAAACTTCTCGTGCTAAAGTAACAATTCATTCACAAGCTAAAGTATGAAACATAAACTTTATTAAAAACTAATAAACTATGGTTTCAGTCATTGAAACAATCACAATCATCATATTTTCAGAAAGAGTCGGTGTAAGAGCTTTGCTTAGCAAGTTCACATACTCAACTATCATTTAGTCTTCTATGTCTGCTCACACTCAAAGCATATTCATAGAGCAAAAGTTTCAGTAAGATAGGGGCTTATGGTTTCCAACTTATTTACCTCAAAGTTAATGACAACAATAATAACTCATGATCACCTATATTATATATATATATAGGAATATTGGACTCGCTATTCTGTTACTATTAACAGAATAATATTCTGTTACTATCCACTCTATAAGGGCGCGATGGTGATTTTTTGAACTGAGAAAAAGAGAAAAACAAGCCGGCGACGCACCCACGACCCCCACCTCTCTTCCTCGATACGCACCACACGCC
>NC_057805.1:249370379-249378954 GCF_018294505.1 Triticum aestivum
ATCTCCGGCGACCCACCACGCCCCCTGGCCTCCCATTTCCGGCGACCCACCATGCCCCCGCCTCCCACCTCCGGCGCCGGGCCAAGCCCCCCGGCTCCCACCTCCGGCGACGCGCCATGGCCCCGCCTCCCACCTTCGGCGAGGCCCCACGGCCCTGCCTCCCATCTCCGGCGACGCGTCGCCCCTGAACCCCTCCTGCTCTCTCGTGTCGCCCCCATTGGCCCCCGAGCGCAGCCGTCCCTCCCACGGAGCCAAGCTCGCGCACCACCGCCCCTTCCACCGCGCCGAGCTCGCACTCCATCGTAGCTGGCGGCCCAACCCCGCGTCGTCCGTGACCCCTCCACTACACTCCTCTGCTCCAGGAACATGCCAGTTCGTGTGGAGCATAACAGTCCGTCAGTTCGTCGGTGGGATTTGCAGGATCCGCAGGTCAGTCCCACAAATTACTCTTAAATCGTGTGTAATTTTGTAATTAGTTCATGTGTATGTGTCAGTTCATGTCTGTTCTTGTCAGGTCGTGTTCATAAATTGTTTTTTTGGTTAATTTGTTGTTATGTACAGTACGGATGCATATTGTTGTGTAGTACTACATGTGTGCATTGATTTGTTCGAATCTCACTTTGATTCCTCCTGGTGGTTCAACATGTAGAGCGTCAGCAGCGCTCGCTCCCCAATGGTTGCCCGCGCAAGGAGGATACAGGCATGCGACAGTGGTGGAGGACTCAGCAGCGTTCCATGGCCTTCGTCCTCCTCGTC
The DNA here is from genome assembly GCF_018294505.1 of Triticum aestivum. Taxonomy (NCBI): domain Eukaryota; kingdom Viridiplantae; phylum Streptophyta; class Magnoliopsida; order Poales; family Poaceae; genus Triticum; species Triticum aestivum. The sequence goes on from NC_057805.1 coordinate 249,371,136, forward strand.
GCATCTTTTCTTATAAACAGCTAGAAGAAAACGAGGCACAAGCTTCATGCTCTCCATCTCCTGGTGAAGGGGAGTTAAGCTCTACGGCCACTTGGATGTGGATGCTCACGCTCCTCCACTGGGCGAGCTCCCAGGGCACCACGGAGCTTGAGATTGTCATCTCTACCCTCGGCCGTGAGGGCCAAGAGGTTGCCTGCACCCTGCTAAAATGAAATTCCACTTCCGACCAGCAGCTCGCCTGATGCCCATATGTAGACCGTCATGCTTTTTATGATTTCCTGTATGCCTGTACATCAAAAAGTCTCAACAATTCTGTTTCTTGTCTACATGATTTTGTGCTTGCTTATCACAAGTTCACGTTACGTGCTCAATGTAGTAGCTAGCTGAAGAAAAGGTATTGTTCTGTAGCTTTGGTCTTACCATTGTGGTGCTTGTGTTATTGCGTGGGAAAATGAAAGAAAGGATTATTTTAGCAAATCAATGAATGATAAAAGAGTTTGCCGTTTTCCCGCCCAATTTAGAGCTCCAGAAAAGTTCAGAGTTCAGAGTAGTTGTTTGGAGATGAACAATGAATAAGTATAATAAAACAAAAGAAGAATTTGTAAAATAGTACGACAAAGTTCACTATGTATTCCACCATCAGTACATAAAGAAATATCATACAAATTCCCTGCTCACAAGACTATATTTATAGCCTAATGGTTAGTGTCAAAATTCGTTGTTCTTGTTTCTTTATGGTTACTTCCTTATTATATGAATTGTCGGGGGTGTCGTGCGACATATGCAAAAGGATGGCTTATCATGGAGGGGGCTAATAATACGTCGCCGATGCCAGGAAACAGGATAAGGCGCAAACATGCACACTGGCGAATTTTACCCAGGTTCGGGGCTCTTCTAGGAGATAACACACCTAGTCCTGCTATGCGGGGTCTCCGCATGATCACTCAAGCAACAATGGTGGCTACAAGCTTGCTCCTTGAGGTGTTTCTCTAGAGGGGGAAGAAGAACAAGGCTAGCCCTAGCTTCCTCTCTCTATAGGTGTGTATGAATGAACTAAGGTCTGAACCCTTTGCATGGGTGCCCTGGGGGGTTTATATAGGCCTACCCCTCAGGGGTACAAAGGTAATCTGGCCGAGTGTAGGACCCGGCCGTTAGTGTCTATGGTCGCCGGCTTCTCCGCCGGCCGCTGGGACCCGCCGGCTGTCTTGTACTCGGCCGACAGGCCGCGCCCGCCGCTGGCGGGTCTTGCCGGGTGCTTAATACTATGGCAATGCCACTGATGGTGTATGCTTTATCGGGAAAGCGTGGCTACAGTATCGCCGCCTGGCGGGCGATCACTGTAGCCATTCCCCATCTCTTCTGATTAATGGCGCACGGACTTTGAGGGAGGGGGAGGGCCGCCTGCTAGGAGTCGGCCTCCCCTCATGCCGACTGGTCCGAACTCGCCGCCTTCTGGCTTCTCATCGACAGGTAGGGCCCACCGCCCGTGGGCCGTACCGACAGCCCGTAGTGGGAGCATGGACTTCTCTGCCATGGGTGATGTTATGGGCTGCGTGGCAACAGTGTCGCGCCGGGCGGGGGATGTCCGCCCGTACGATGCACTGTGGCCACACTTGGCCCTGGATTCGGGGGTGGCTGACCATAGCCACGCCGCGTCTCATCGTATTTATGTGGGTGCAGACTCTGAGGACGCTTGGGGCCGCCTGCTAGGAGCCGGCCACTCTAGAGGCCGCCTGCTAGGAGTCGGTCCACTTTGAGGCTGTCTTTTGGGCCTTGCCGTCTTCTGGCAGCCGGCCGCTTGGACCAGCCGGCCACAAGAAGTCGGTGCCTAGGTCTTTGATTCTTGAGGGGCGCAGCTGGCCCCGATGTCTTGAAACGCCATGGGGAGCTGATGAGGCTACCCGTGGCTAATTACTCCGACAGTAGTCCCCGAAGCTGGTTGGGCGCCGCGGCTGAAAGGGGCGAGGGGCTTCAGCAGCTTCCTACTCTGAGTGCTTCGTTGACCTTGCCTCGTCCGTCTCTCGGAATGCCGACTGCCAGGAGCCGGAAACGACCAGATAGGCCGTCTGATGGTTTTTGAAACATCGCGGCGGGAGCCAGGTGGCGCGCCAGCCAGGCGCCAGGCTCGCCGCCTGCTATCCGCGCCACGTGGCGCCAGCCGGCCAGGCCGCCTGCGAGCCCACGCGCGCAATGGGACATCGCCGCAGGCCGGGGCCCACCACTACCGGGCCTCGGCACGCGCGCGGATCCGCTGCGGCCAAGGCAAACTGTTGGGATTCCGTGGCGTGATTACTCCACGCCGTTACTGCGCGGTTAATGCGGGGTTGTGGGGTCGTGGGCATAGTTAATCCCATGATCCCCACGCCCCGTCCCCTCGGCTTCGCAGCCCAGGGTTATAAGTAGGGGGAGGAGGGGCAGCACTAGCACGCGCGCCCTCCTCTCCCTTTGCCTTGCTCTTCCTCTTCTCTCTCTCTGCCGCCGCCGCACTCCCGCAGGTTGCCGAAGTGCTGCCGCGGCCCGTCTCCACCAAACCCAGCCTTTCCGCCGCGCCATCGCCTCAGCGGTCCTAAGCTTCCATGGCGCGAGAGCGGGTTGGAAGCTGGGATGGCTCGAACGTCATCGAGGATCACATCGCCTTCCTCCGCAACACGCGGCGGCTGCCCGACGAAGGCTACGTCTGGCTGCGCGTTCCGCCCGCAAAGGAGATCTTGCCGACGCCGGAGCATGGTGAGTGTGTCATTTTTCGGTCGCACTTCCTCCGAGGCTTCGGCCTGCCGGCGAGCGGCTTCCTCCGCTCGTTCCTCCAGTTCTACCATCTTCAGCTGCACCACCTCACACCGAAGACAGTGGTGCTGCTGTCGGCCTTCGTCACGCTTTGCGAAGGCTATCTTGGCGTTCTCCCCACCCTTGAGCTCTGGGGAGAATGCTTCCACACCAAGCTCGGCGTCTCCGCCAAGAATGAGGCGGCTCAGTGCGGCGCCTTCATCGCGATGCGGCGCCCGGGAGCCGGGAACCGCTTCCCGTCCATCACCTTGACCCAGTCGGTCAAGTTGTGGCAAAAGTCGTACTTTTATGTGAAGAATGTCAACCCTGAGATCGACTTCATCAACCTACCGGCCTACGAAGCCGGCCTGCCGGCTAAGCCCCGCACCAACTGGGCCTTCAAGCCGAGGATGTTGTCGGCCGCCTCCACCGCCGTCGTCGCCCGGCTTGAGGAGATGATGGAATCAGAGGGCCTCAAGGCCTCCGATCTGCTGACCGCTTCATGGAGCGCCGGGTTCTCCCTCTTCAAGGCCGGCCTCATCTGATCAGCCAGATGAGTGGGCATCGAGACCCGTGACGGCTGAGCACCAAGTAGATGCTGGCCACGGAGGTGGCCCGCCTGGTGAACGAGATCGCAAACTGCAAACTCTCAGAGTCGGAGTGGCAGTTCGGCAAGCGACCGTATACCCACGCACACCTGCCGCCTGCGGTAAGTTTCCGACTCTTGATCTTTTCTTCGTCCGCCGGTTTCTTCTTTGCCGACTGACCAGTTGGCCATGTCGTAGCTCCTCATGACCCAGCCGGCCGCCGACGCCCTGGCGCAGGGCCAGGAGTATCTGCCGGACCGGGTAGTGAGCAATGTGGACGACCCTGGTCTTGGGGTGGCCGCCATGGAGGCAGACGACGCCACGGGCGGTGGCGACGGAGCAGGCGGCTCCGGAGGAGGAGGCGGCAGTCTCGAGGACTGGCCAGACGATGACGAGGAGGAGCGCGTGCCATGCCGCCCGCCGGTTGCCAACAGGACGGGGGCGAGCTCCTCAGCGGCGCCGGCTGCACCAGGCGGCGCACACAAGCGACGAGCCGGCTCGCAGCTGCAAGGTGGCCGGCCGAAGAAGCCCAAGGGTTCGGCCGCAGCGACCTGGTGGGACGAGGCCGCGGCGAAGGCGACCCGATTCCAGAGGGCCCCAAAGCACCCGCCGACGGTGTCCGCGTAAGTACTTGTCCTTCCTTGTGTCTTCCTTTGTCTTTTCTATGTCTTTTTCGCAAACCTCCTCTGAATTCTTCTTGTCTTGTGTGAACAGAGCCCCGCTCTCCCTTGAGCAGTCGACCTCCGCCTCCATCATCGGGGGGATGGAGGGCTCCACCAACACCCACTGCATAGACCCACTCGCCGACCTCCGGGAGGCGACGGAGAAGAACGTGCGGGAGGCGCGCGAGGAGAAGGAGAGGGCGGAGCACGCGAAGGCGGACGCGGCCAAGGTGGCGCAGGAGGGGGAGGACGCGGCGGCCAAGCCCCATGCCAATGTCACGGCCAAGGCCCGGGAGGAGGAGGCGACCAAGGCCCAGGCGGACGCGGCCGCCAAGGCACAAGCAGGAGCAGCCGCGGGTGGCCAGGCTCCACAGCTGGTCATTCCGCTGCGCTCCATGCCGCCGGCGACAGAGATCCCGACGCTAACTGGAGGAGCCGGCAACGACCAGCCGGTCATCGAGAGGGAGGGAGGCGACGCCGTCATCCCGAGGACGGAGGTGTCCCGGCAGACGCCGGCTGCCGAGGATCAGGTGTAACGCCCACGATGCGGCTATATCTCCCACGTGTCGAGGCACGACTTAGAGGCATAACCGCATAGTGGTTTTGTCGCAAGAAGGGTCATCTTCACACAATCCCATGTAATGAACAAGAATGGGATAAAGAGTTGGCTTACAATCGCCACTTCACACAATACATAAATATAATTCATACATCATCCAAAATACAAACATATAGACCGACTACGGTCAAGATCCAGATGAAAATAAGATAACCCCAAATGCTAGATCCCCGATCGTCCCAACTGGGCTCCACTACTGATCATCAGGAAAAGACACATAGTAACGACCACGTTCCTCGTCGAACTCCCACTTGAGATCGACCCCATCATCTGCACTGGCATCGTCGGCACCTGCAACTGTTTTGGTAGAATCTGTGAGTCACGGGGACTCAGAAATCTCACACCCGCGAGATCAAGACTATTTAAGCTTATAGGAAAGGATGGTGTAATGAGGTGGAGCTGCAGCGACAATAAGCATATATGGTGGCTAACATACGCAAAAGAGAGCGAGAAGAGAAGCAACGGAGCGTTCGTCATCTAGCAATGACCAAGAAGTGGTCCTGAACTCCTACTTACGTCATTCATAACACAGACCGTGTTCACTTCCCGGACTCCGCCGAGAAGAGACCATCACGGCTACACACGCAGTTGATGTATTTTAATTGGGTCAAGTGACAAGTTCTCTACAACCGGACATTGACAAATTCCCATCTGCCTCATAACCGCGGGCACGGCTTTCGAAAGATAATACCCTGCAGGGGTGTCCCAACTTAGCCCATCATAAGCTCTCACGGTCAACGAAGGATAAACCTTCTCCCGGAAAGACCCGATCAGTCTCGGAATCCCGGTTTACAAGACATTTCGACAATGGTAAAACAAGACCAGCAAAGCCCCCGAATGTGCCGACAAATCCCGATAGGAGCTGCACATATCTCGTTCTCAGGGCACAACGGATGAGCCAGACGTCGGGTTGGCATAAACCCTGGTTGCCCAGGGGGCGCCGGACATCGCTCGGTTTGGGCCAGCACTCGAAGGAGCACTGGTCCGGGGGTTTAAAATAAAGATGACCCTCGGGCTCGCGAAAACCCGGGGGGAAAAGGCTTAGGTGGCAAATGGTAAAACCAAGGTTGGGCCTTGCTGGAGGAGTTTATTCAAGGCGAACTGTCAAGGGGGTCACATAAATCACCCGACCGCGTAAGGAACGCAAACTCAAGGAACATAATACCAGTATAACAGAAACTAGGGCGGCAAGAGTGGAACAAAACACCAGGTATAAGGCCGAGCCTTCCACCCTTTACCAAAATATATAGATGCATTAATTAAATAAGAGATATTGTGATATCCCAACATATCCATGTTCCAACATGGAACAAACTTCAACTTCACCTGCAACTAGCAACGCTATAAGAGGGGCTGAGCAAAAGCGGTAACTTAGCCAAACAACGGTTTGCTAGGAAAGGATGGTTAGAGGCTGACATGGCAATATGGGAGACATGATATAGCAAGTGATAGGAAGCGCAGCATGGCAATAGAGCGAACAACTAGCAAAGCAAAGATAGAAGTGATTTCGAGGGGTGGTCATCTTGCCTGCAAGGTTCTCAGAGTTGTCGAAAGCTTGATCCTCGTAAGCGTACTCAACAGGTTCCTCGTTCACGAACTCGTCTCCCGGCTCTACCCAAGACAAGAACACAAACAAACAGAACCACAATCAACAACGAGAAATGCACAAGCAACATGATGCAAAACGTGTATGATATGCGAGATATGATATGCGATGCATATGCGTGCTCCGGAAGGAAGAAGATGAACAAGGCAGTAACTTGGCAAACCAAGCATGCCACTGGAAAGATGGGATGATTTCGGTCGAAATCGATATAAATATCACCGGCAACGGATGTACGGTTTGCAAATGGCAAACAAAACAAGAATGACACGAATCTGCGATTAACAGCATGATAGCACTTAAAATGCAACAAGTAACAATGCTACAGCACCCCAACATAGCAATAAAGCACATGACAGTAATCTACAGGAGATGCTTGACAAAAGATGAACACTGAGCTACAGCTAGATCACAACATATCAAGCTCAAACAAGCATGGCAAACGTGCAAAAGATAACAAGTTCACAGACTTGGTGAAAAGCTGGACATGGCAGAAAACAGCATCAGGTAGCAATGTTCAGAGCACGAAATCAACATGCTACCGGAACGTAACATAGCCAAACAAGGCATAGCAGTGTTCTACTAAATGCATATGACAAAAGTCCCTTACTGACCATAAGCCAAAAAGGACCAGAAGATATGATGGCAAGCATGTGAACATAGCAAGTTTCGTTATCAGGTTTCAGACTAAGCAGAAAACAGAGCATGGCAGAAACAATAATATGTAGGCATGTTGGTGAGCTTGATGCACTCACTACAGAGCAATGCATGACAAAACTAGCATACCTACAGCACGATGGCATATTTATGAAGATATCCATGGCAAGAACAAGAGCATACCATGTATGGATCAACTACAATAAGCTTGGCAAAATTGCATATCATGTTAAGAATCTGCCAGAAATATTTTATAGCAAAAGTAGAGCAAGATTGAGTCATGCTATGGTACTCCATAATTGCAAACAAGGGCAGGAATGGATCAATTACAACAATAGCTACAAAACATCCTTACTGAACATCTCCAAAATATGCATGGATCTCTCTGTAGCATCAAGTTTATATGGCAACAAAATAACAGCAGACAAGGACTTAGAGAAATCACTAAGTCCCTGAAATCAGAAACATTACGGAGCCTAGTTTGCATGCTTGTTCTAGTCACCACAGAGATCACAAAAATACATGGCATATACCCTTGGAAAGATGGCATGGCATACAACAAAACACATGTAGAGCTCATGCCCATAAGATGCACAGATTTAAAGATACAAAAATGACAAATCTCCAAGTTCTGATAAGAACCAGCAGATAACAGCAACTAGCCCTCTTGCAACAGAGATTTGGGCATCAAGATGACCTCTAATGAACATGGTGCAATTGAATAAAATATAGAGCATCACGAGACAAACAATTTGACATATTACACGCGCAAATCCAAGCTGCATGCAAGAAGTTATGCACTGAGGAACATGAGCACTTCCTGTAAAATTAAGAGGACTTAGAGAAAAAAATGAGATCGAGAAAGTCAACGCTACGGCTCACCGATCGGATCTCGCGCGAGCAGAGGAGCTCGAGATCGGGGCCGGCG
>NC_057805.1:249379013-249392341 GCF_018294505.1 Triticum aestivum
GGCGGCGGCGGTGGACGCGTCCGGCTCCGTCCGGACGTGTCCGGCGGCGCGGAGGGACGAGGTTAGGGTTTGGACTGCGTTCGTTTACGGGAGGGGAAGGAGTTTTATAGGTAGAGGGAGCTAGGAGAGTCCAAATGAGGTGCGGTTTTCGCCCACACGATCGTGATCGAACGACCTAGAGCATGGAAGAGAGTTTGGTGGGTTTTGGGCTGGTTTTAGAGGGGGGTTTTGTGTTGAGGAACGTAGTAATTTTAAAAAAAATTCCTACGCACACGCAAGATCATGGTGATGCATAGCAACGAGAGGGGAGAGTGTTGTCCACGTACCCTCGTAGACCGACAGCGGAAGCGTTATCACAACGCGGTTGATGTAGTCGTACGTCTTCACGATCCGACCGATCAAGTACCGAACGTATGGCACCTCCGAGTTCTACACACGTTCAGCTCGATGACGTCCCTCGAACTCCGATCCAGCCGAGTGTTGAGGGAGAGTTTCGTCAGCACGACGGCGTGGTGACGATGATGATGTTCCACCGACGCAGGGCTTCGCCTAAGCTCCGCAACGGTATTATCGAGGTGTAATATGGTGGAGGGGGGCACCGCACACGGCTAAGAGATCTCAAGGATCAATTGTTGTGTCTCTGGGGTGCCCCCTGCCCCCGTATATAAAGGAGCAAGGGGGAGGCAGCCGGCCAAGGGGAGAGGCGTGCCATAGGGGGGAGTCCTACTAGGACTCCCTAGTCCTAGTAGGATTCCACCTCCCATATGGAATAGGAAAAGAGGAAGGGAAAAAGAGAAGGAAGGAAGGGGGCGCCCCCCTTCCCTAGTCCAATTCGGACCAGACCAAGGGGAGGGGTGCGGCCACCCTTGAGGCCCTTTTCCTTCTTTCCCGTATGGCCCAATAAGGCCCAATACGTATTCCCGTAACTCTCCGGTACTCCGAAAAATACCCGAATCATTCGGAACCTTTCCGAAGTCCGAATATAGTCGTCCAATATATCGATCTTTACGTCTCGGCCATTTCGAGACTCCTCGTCATGTCCCCGATCTCATCCGGGACTCCGAACTCCTTCGGTACATCAACATACATAAACTCAAAATAAAACTGTCATCGTAACTTTAAGCGTGCGGACCCTACGGGTTCGAGAACTATGTAGACATGACCGAGACATGTCTCCGGTCAATAACCAATAGCGGGACCTGGATGCCCATATTGGCTCCCACATATTCTACAAAGATCTTTATCGGTCAGACCGCATAACAACATACGTTGTTCCCTTTGTCATTGATATGTTACTTGCCCGAGATTCGATCGTCGGTATCTCGATACCTAGTTCAATCTCGTTACCGGCAAGTCTCTTTACTCGTTCCGTAACACATCATCCCGCAACTAACTCATTAGTCACAATGCTTGCAAGGCTTATAGTGATGTGCATTACCGAGTGGGCCCAGAGATACCTCTCCGACAATCGGAGTGACAAATCCTAATCTCGAAATACGCCAACCCAACAAGTACCTTTGGAGACACCTGTAGAGCACCTTTATAATCACCCAGTTACGTTGTGACGTTTGGTAGCACACAAAGTGTTCCTCCGGTAAACGGGAGTTGCATAATCTCATAGTCATAGGAACATGTATAAGTCATGAAGAAAGCAATAGCAACATACTAAACGATCGGGTGCTAAGCTAACGGAATGGGTCAAGTCAATCACGTCATTCTCCTAATGAGGTGATCTCGTTAATCAAATGACAACTCATGTCTATGGCTAGGAAACATAACCATCTTTGATTAACGAGCTAGTCTAGTAGAGGCATACTAGTGACACTCTGTTTGTCTATATATTCACACATGTATTATGTTTCCGGTTAATACAATTCTAGCATGAATAATAAACATTTATCATGATACAAGGAAATAAATAATACTTTATTATTGCCTCTAGGGCATATTTCCTTCATTTTGCTGCACACATAAATGGACTTTGCGGATGCCCGGTTAACCGTTGGAGTACCAAACGACCTCCAAATGAAATGAAACTTGACCATTGGTCTCCGGGTGGTGTAATAAGGCCACTTGACAAGCCTCGGTCCATTCCGAGAAAGTTTGACACCCGCACACGAAAGAAAACAAGAGGGGTGCACCGGAGGAGATAGGAGCGCCGGATTGCAAAACGGACAACGGGAAAAATGCTCGGATGCATGAGACGAACGCGTATGCAAATGCAATGCACAAGATGACATGATATGAAATGCAAGACATGAACAAAATACAAAACGAAAGACAAAACCCGACCACGGAGGGAATATCATAACACAAAGCCGAAAATGGCAAGAGTCGGAGTTACAAATATGGAAAGTTACATGCGGGGTATTACATCAGGGCAGTCGGCATAATGCGCCGCCGGCGCCTCGAGTCAGCGGCGAGCTGGTGGTGGGGGCGACTCCCGTCGTCCGCACTCCGACGCGCCGGCGTGTGACGAAGGCGACTTCAGCGCCACGGCCTCAGGAAGTCGGAGCCTCAAGCTCGTCGGCCCCAGAAGCGGAGGCCACTAGTGCCGTCCCGCGGGAGTGGACGCCTGGGGGTGGGACGGGCGTCCTGAACAAGGCTGCACAGGAAGTCCACTCCCTGCTTCAGGCCCAAGGCGACGCCCTCCAGAACTACACGAAGAAGTTCTTGGCGTCGCGAGCCGCCGTCCGGTATGCTCCTTATGCTTTGCTTTCAATCTTTGCAATCTTCCGTGGGGGCGTGCCAGCACACCCACTGGGTGTAGCCCCCGAGTTCTGGGCGGGCAGCTGAGCACGCGGCTCGGAACTTAAACGTAAGTTCCGAGTGCTGACCCTTTCTTTTCTTTTGTTAATTCTGTTGCAGGATTACCACAACATTCATGCGGCTGCCTACAACTCCCAAGTCCAGGAGCTGGCCAAGCGGACCACTGAGCTGACCGACAGCCCCCAAGATTCGGGCCGACTGCTGAGCAGTCGGGTCGGATCTTCCGGCAACTACTTCTTTCTTATTTCTTTCATAGAATTGCTCAATCCTTAGTTTCACGGGGGCGCGCCAGCGCACCCGCCGGGTGTAGCCCCCAAGATTCGGGCCGACTACTGAGCAGTCGGGTCAGATCTTCCAGCAACTACTTCTTTCCTTGTTGATTTGCTGACCTCTTCTCTCTCTTGTCTTCTGCAGGAGCCAATGCCACCTTGCGGCAGCAAATGGGCGAAGCTCAGACTGCGCTGCATGCCAAGGAGGGGGAGCGCCTCAAGGTGGAGCAAGAGCGAGACCGCCTGGCTAAGCAGCTGGCTGACCAGGCGGACAAGCATAAGGCGGAGCTGCAGAAGCTAAAGGATGCGGAGGAGGCCCTTCAGGCCGAGTTCGAGACTCAACACTCGAACTGGGTCGAGAAGGAGAAGGCCCTGTCGGACGGCTACGGCGAAATCGAGGACCTACTCAATGGTGAGTTGTCCTTCTCTTTCTTTCGTCTGCCGTCTTGTCGTATGAGCCGGCTTCTGGCTTCATACTTCTTTTTTATTTTTATGCAGAGTATTTCCCTGGTTACTCCGTCGCTGCGAGCCAAGCCGTCGAGGCTCGCTGTGACGAGCGGAGGTTGGATGGTGCAACAATCGCACCCAACGCCCCTTGGACTCTCACCGAGCAGATGCTCGCCATCCAGGCTCGTCTCCAGCCGGCGCATCGGGCCCTCCGGCGTCTTCAGCGCGCCGGAGCCCAGGTGGTTTCCGCCCTCTGGCCGGGTACTCCCGTTCTGCGCACCGCCAGTAGGACCTCCGACTGGTTGGAGGTGGCCATCGGTCGCATTGAGGCGTGGAAGGGCTCCTCTGCCCGGGCGGGGGCGCGCCGAGCCTTGGAATTCGTCAAGGGGTGGTACCCTGGGCTAAACTTAGACCAGCTGGCCAAGCTTCGTGCTGAAGCCGGCGAGGAACTGGATGCGGTGGCGTCCGAGCTATATCACCGCGCCGCGGCGATCGCCGAGTACACGGACACCAGCGTCTTCCTCCCTGAGCTGGACGAAGCGGGCGCCGAGGTGTCGCCCAACTGGTTCAGGCTGAACCCAGAAGGCGGCGGGGACTCGGTGGAGGAGATCGCCTCCAGCGACGAAGGCGAGGAGGATGAAGATGAGGACGAGGACGGCGAAGACGATGCGCCGGACGGTGGAGACGGCGGTCGGCTTCATCCTGACCAGGTTTCGACCAACGGGCGGCACGCCGGCGAGCTGACTACCACCGATGCCGACCAAGATGAGACCAACCAGATGGCCGTTCCACCACCCGCAGCCTCGACCTCCGCCGACCCTTCTGATCCGGCTGCTGCTCCTATGGCCTAGGTGGCAAGTTATCTTTCTTTCCTGTTTTGTAATCTCTTTGAACAAATTTGTTAGACTTGCGCAGTTCCACCCGCTGGTGTGTATTCAAACTCTGTTGAATGCCGGCCAAGGGCCTTTTGCTGTGTAAATTGTCTTTGCTAATTTCCGACTTGTCTTGCTTTTCTACTCTTTGGCCTTTTCCTTTGCCGCCTTCCCTTGGCTGCCGTCTTGCCAGCCGGACAGCCGCTCTGCGGTCTGTGGCTGGGTCAAGTACTTGGCCGCTTTGGGAAGGCAAGTACTTTAGCCATTGATAGAGTGTAGCAATTAAAGTTAGAAACCGGCCGGCCGGCTGCTCAGCAGTCGGTCGGCGAGGCGAGGAGCCGGCTCGGCCTATGAAAATGCTTTAGTCCTTAGCCATTTTTCGTGTGGGCACTGTTTCCTGCCTTTAACTCTTGCCGGCCGGACAGCCGCTCTGCAAGCTGCGGCTTGTGGCAAGAGAGGGCTTAGGTGCCGGCACACTACTTGTCCGACTGTAGGTAGCATTCACATAGTACAAGGCGGCAAGCCCCCGGGCCGACTGGTCGAACCCGGTGCCAGGCAGAATGATGAAATAACATATTCATAGGCATAGAACTTATCACATAGATAAAGAGGTTAGCCCCCGAGTGCTCCTCGAGGGACCCGATGTCTTAGTGCTTAATACAAAAGGTAGCGTGGTACATACTGAATCAACTGTAAAATCTTCGGAGGAGATTTGTGTTCCACGGGCGCTCTAATTCCTTGCACGAATCGTCTCTCTTGCGTGCTCTGGGCTTCTGCGCGTCAATGAGGTAGTAGGAGTCGTTGCCCAATGCCTTGCTAATGATGAAGGGGCCTTCCCAAGGGGCTAAGAGCTTGTGCTAGCCGGCTGTTCGCTGGATCAGCCGGAGTACAAGGTCTCCCTCTTGGAAGGATCTTGGCTTGACCTTCCGACTGTGGTAGCGGCGCAGATTCTGCTGGTAGATGGCGGACCGGCTGAGTGCCAATAGCCGGCCTTCTTCCGGCAGATCGACGTCGTCTTCTCGCGCCTCTTTCGCCTCCGCCTCCATGTACATGGTGACGCGAGGTGAGTCAAACTCAATGTCAGTTGGGATGACGGCCTCGGCACCATACACGAGGAAGAATGGAGTGAAGCTGGTTGATTTTTTCGGAGTGGGGTGGAGGCTCCAGAGGACGGCTGACAGCTCGTCGATCCAGCAGCCGTCCGACCGCTCCAGTGGCTCGACCAGTCGGGGCTTGATGCCGGAGAGGATGAGGCCGTTTGCTTGCTCGACTTAGTCGTTTGACTGCGGACGGGCAACGGACGCTAAGTCCAGTCGGATGCCCTGCGTCGTGAATAAACGGGTCAAGGCTCCCTTGGCAAAGTTCGTGTCATTGTCGGTGATGATGCTATGTGGTACTCCGTACCGGGTGGTGATGTCTGCAATGAAGGTCACGGCAGTCGGACCATTCAACTTCTTGATTTGCTTTGCTTCAATCCACTTGGTGAACTTGTCCACGGCGACGAGCAGATGGGTCATGCCGCCGCGTGCTGCCTTGAATGGTCCCACCATGTCCAACCCCCACACGGCAAAGGGCCAAGCCAGGGGGATGGTCTTGAGTGCAGAAGCCGGTAGATGTTGCTGAGAGCTGAACTTCTGACACCCTTTGCAATGCTTGGCCAACTACTTGGCATCTTCCAAAGCAGTCGGCCAGAAGAAACCATGGCGGAAGGCCTTGGCAACAAGGGATCTGGAGGCCGCGTGGTGGCCGCACTTGCCTTGGTGGATATCTTTGAGGATTGCTTGGCCTTTATCTGATTCTACGCAGCGTTGGAAGACTCCAGTCACGCTGCGCCTGACAAGCTCTCTCTTTACTATCGTGTAAGCTCCTGCTCAGCGCTGCACTTGCTGGGCCGAGATCTCATCGGTCGGCAGCTCTCTGTTTACCAGAAACTTGAGGATGGGAAATGCCCATGAAGGTGCTTGAATTTCTTCTACTGCCACTACGGCCACTTGTACGAGGGCGGTTGGGTTGGGAGGCGGCGGGTTGGAATCAATTGCCGCTTGCTGCGCTGCTGAAGTCCCCGGGCCGACTGCTGCAGCCCCCGGGCCGGGTGCGACTGCTGCAGTCCCCGAGCCGCTTGGTGAAGTCCCCGGGCCGACTGCTGCAGCCCCCGGGCCGGTGCGACTGCTGCAGTCCCCGAGCCGCTTGGTGAAGTCCCCGGGCCGACTGCTGCAGCCCCCAGCCGGGTTGCGAAGTTCCCGGGCCGGGTGCGACTGCTGCAGTCCCCGCGACACCTGCTGAAGTCCCCGGGCCGGCTGCTGCAGCCCCTGAGTCGGATCCGACTGCTTCGGGAGGAGCCGACACGAAGATGGACTCAGATTCTGGAGAAGGCTTGATTGACGACTTGCGGAGGCACTGAAGGGAGACGCCGGCTGGTATTGCTTGACGGGTGGAGCCGATCCGTGCCAGGGTATCAGCTGGCTTGTTTTCATTCCGTGGCACGTGAAGGAACTCACACCCTTCAAAATATCCGCTGAGTTGCTGAACGAGGAAACGGTAGCTCGCCATGTTTGCATCCTTGGCGTCCCAGTCACCAGAGTCGGAGTCGCCGTAGCACAGGATCCGGCGGATGCCGATCTCTTTGGCCAACCGGAGGCCGTGTGTTAGTGCTTCATACTCGGCTACATTGTTGGAGGCGGTGAAATGGATTTGCAATGTGTATCTGAGCTTGTCGCCTTTGGGAGATGTGAGAACAATGCCGGCTCCCAAGCCGGTGCGCATCTTCGAGCCATCAAAATGCATGCACCAATGAGTGGAGTCCGGAGCTGGTGGCAAGTACTGGGCCTCGGCCCAGTCGACAAGGAAGTCGGCCAGTGCTTGGGACTTGATGGCGGTGCGCGGCTGGTAGAAGATGGTGTAGGGGGCCAACTCGATGGCCCATTTGGCCACTCGACCAGATGCATCTCTGTTGCCAATGATCTTGGCAAGTGGGGCAGTGCAGACAACCGTGATTGGGTGCTCTTGAAAGTATGGCTTCAGCTTCTTGGCAGCAAAGTGCACGATGTAGCACATCTTCTGGTAGTGAGGGTAGTTCTGCTTTGAGGTTGACAGCACCTCGCTCAAATAGTACACATGCCTCTGGACTGGTTGTGCTCTGCCGTCTTCTGGGCGCTCTACCACCATGACTGTGCTGACCACCCGGCTGGTGGCGGCGATGTAGAGGTACATGGGCTCTTTAGCAGTCGGAGCTGCCAGGACAGGCGGCGTGGTCAACATCTTCTTTTAACTGGAGAAAAGCTTCATCCGCCTTGTCATTCCACTCAAAATGAGTGGTCTTCTTCATGAGCTGGTACAGGGGAAGAGCCTTCTCGCCCAGCCGACTGATGAAATGGATGATGGATGCCAAACAGCCGGTGAACTTCTGGACGTCTCTTAGTCGGGTGGGTTTCTCCATCCTCTCGATGGCCTTGATCTTCACAGGGTTGCACTCTATGCCGCGCTCTGAGACCAGGAAGCCAAGGAGCTGGCCGGCTGGTACTCCAAAGACGAATTTCTCTGGGTTGAGCTTGATCTGAAACCGGCGCAGATTTTCAAAAGTTTCCTTGAGATCTTCCAAGAGGGTACCGCGCTTCTCCGTCTTCACCACAATATCGTCTACATAGACGTGGGCACAAGCCGTTCACCTCCGCCACCACCAGCAGTTGAATGATGCAACCATAGGCCATTCACCTCCGACCCCCCCCCCTCCCGAATGTCACACCAGATCGATGCACCCTTCAGTTCACCTTGTAGGCCTCTTTCAGTTAACCTCGTAGGCTTTTTTTAGTTCACCTTGTAGGCCAAGGCTTGCGCTCAGCGGCTGCGGGGGAGCACCGGGGTCGAGGATCTTCATCTCGGCAGTACAACTGCACGCCCTGTCGACGTTCATGAGAAGTGCTGCGTGCAGGCCACCCCGTGCTCTGCCCTGGATCCGTTCAACAATCCAGTCGTTGTCATCATGGTTTCTGCCCGACGGCCGTCATACTTTTCTCAGTCCAACTTCTTTCTTCGCTACCGGTCACTCAAAAAAGAATCGCGTGCAAGCCACCCCTTGCTCCGCCCCCTAATCCGACATTTTTGGTATGAATTTGATGAATCTTCTTGATGCTTCTTATTCATCTAGAGATTCCTCCTCATATTGATTGTTTGTATTGCTTGTACCGGTTTCGTTCTTGCATGTATGTATCAGTTTGATGTTTGGAGATAGCTCAGATTACTTCCAACTGTGAAGATTGACATACATGTTTGGGGATGAGATTTTCAGGTACTAGTTTGGCACTGTATCTAACCCGTACTAAAATATTTCAGCAGTTCAACAGGGGAGCAGGGTTCAGTTCGACGGTGACGAGCCAGGCAGCCGGCCTTCGCATAACGAACTGGTGCAGTTCGATCTTGTGCGAATTGGAAATCCCCTGATGCTGAGTGTGTCAGTACAACCCTACGCTACAAGGCGCGCGTACATCCACTTAACGTGTTAGTCAATAGTATTCTGCATTTGCTTGGTACCTTTGCTACTATAGTTACATATCACTTGCTAAATCAAAAATATTTTGTTATTAACTTTTCTGTGTTTTGTTGATATCATGGCGCAGTGGTAGATGCTTGGTGAAGTCCGTTATAGCTTGATGTTTATTCCGAGGCAGTTCATGTCGAACTGCACTTCAAGTATGCATGATGCTTTTTTGGAGAAAGAAGCTATGGAAGGTTCAAATTATCTCGATAGTTCAATCACTAAAAAATGAGGAGTTCTGTGGGTTACATAAAACCTTTCTTTAAAAAAAATAGAGTAGAACAAGTAATGATCATATTTGTCATCATGCTTTTAGCTAAATTAGTACAAGATTAAAACTCGGTTCCATTTAGATCACTAATTACTTTTAAGGCGATTTGAAGTTTCATCCACATCATGTTCTTGCATCAAGTGGCACTGTTTGATGTACCACTGAATTGCAGTTTGGTTCAGTTCTTATTCCAGTGACCAAGTTAGCTCAATTTTTATTTTGTGTTCAATTCAGTTCAGTTTCTGCCGCGCATATAAGTTCACCTATTTTATTGCTAAAATAGGTTCATTTTGTTCCCTATAGGATCTTGCCATGATTACCTTTGTGAAACCTGTACACTCAACACTCATATCTATGTATTGAGAACCAAATTTTCTTTTTATAATGAGCTTTCCTTTCATACTGACATTTCATTTATGTTCTTTTACAGTAGAACAAATACTAATTTTTATGACAAGTTCAAACAGAACAGAAGTGGAGCTTCATTTGCAAGAATATAAAAAGAAAACATGCTTCATTTATGTTTTTGATGAATCCAGCCTAAACTGAAGCCTGTCGGCAAGCCGGGCGCTGGGCCAACCACAAGGCAATGCCGCCGGGCAGGGCGCTCGTTGTTCGCCGAGCACGGCGCGAGCCTTTTCGGCCCCATTTCCAGGTTGAACTCCAAGAATCGCGCCGTGGGGTGCGCAAAGGTGCTAGCTAGCCTCTGCTTCCATTTTTCTTCAAAAGCTTTGCTAACCCATTAGCCACTCATAAGACGACTTTGCTTCCAATTAGCCATTGAAAATTGTGGCCATTTAATGAAAAATCTTTTCTATATAACCAGTTTTTAAAGTTGTCGCCGCGTGGACGCGTCCCACTCCAACGGCATGGCTTATGCTTCAGTGGCAAACAGTGGAGCCTGCTGGAGGAGTGACGGGGTCGAGGACCTCCTTCTCAACACTACAACTTCTTGTTTTGTGGCTGGTCGCTCAAGGAGCTGAGTGCAGGCCACAGTAAGTACATGAGTACTAATATCAGGATATGTGTGGTCCCAGTAAGTACATGAGTACTAATTAGCAAGTTTGATTACTTCTGAAAACTGGAAATGTCAGCTTGTACTGATGCATTCCAAAAATGTGTTGTGTGTTTTCAGGAAAAAACATTTGTCGGGTTTTTGGTGGCCAAGTATTACTGATATGGACATGAATAACTATGTGGATGCGCTCTTATTGTTTTCTGAAAAAAAAACAAGATGCCATGTTTTACTTTATGAGCTTTCCAATTTGCATACTTCAAAGTTGCTGCTTGCTCCCACCCGTGAATTGCGTAATTTCAATGGGTGTCGTCGAGCATGTTCGGAACTATGCCCTTCGTGCAAAAGTGTGAAGTTTTGTCAGTATTTTGTATTGGTAGAGGCTTCATGTGATCTTATGGAGCTTTATGGATGTACTGTCATTGCACTTTTAAGGCCCTACAGTTCATTATATCATACATGTGCAGCCTTTCAATATGTATTACATGTTCAGTTCTTGGAATAGAAGAACACAATAGTTCGGTCGAAAACAATGATCAGTTCGATAGTGCTCTCTCCTGCCTATTTTGGTTGATATCCACGAATGGAAAAAATTGTGTGGGAAATGTTCTATTATTACTAGCATATAAGTATAGAAAGAATGGAAAAAAAATTGTATGGGAAATGTTCTATTATTACTAGCATATAAGTA
Source organism: Triticum aestivum (assembly GCF_018294505.1). Classification (NCBI taxonomy): domain Eukaryota; kingdom Viridiplantae; phylum Streptophyta; class Magnoliopsida; order Poales; family Poaceae; genus Triticum; species Triticum aestivum. The sequence continues at coordinate 249,389,879 of NC_057805.1, forward strand.
CAGAAAAAGTTGAACACGACGTCCAAGATAAGTTTGGGAAAAAAGCCCAAACAAAAAAACATGGAAATTTGAAATGATAAAAGTTCAAGTGGTAAAATGAGAGAAGTCCAGCATATGTTGAGTTCAAAAGAAAACATAAAACATTTTCGTTTTATTAAAAAAATCATTCAGTTCAATGGTATAAACTATGCAAGTTCGGGCATGATGATACCATTAAGAAGTTACGAGGAAAATTATACCGAGAATACAGAGTAAAGTCTAGTATATACTTGGTTGTTCTTTTTACATGAACTTGTACATTGCCTTGTCAGGTTGTGCGTCTACTACCAAAAAGTCCGCAATAGTCCAACGGAAAATGTCTACATCAGTTAGAACTCAAAAAGACCATAAGTTCGGAGGAAGAAAAAGATCATCGGCACGTTTGGTCCACGTAGGCCGTCAGAGGAAGAAAAATGTTTCTTCATTCAGTTCAGGTTGCTCTAGGATTTGTCAATGTTCTGGAGGGAAGTAATTAACTTGGGATTTGGAGTGGTACCTACTGTGTCACCAAATATGTGCTGAATAGTTCTATTCATCTCAATACATAAGTTCAAAGATTTCAGATTTTCCCTAGTGGTTGTTGATCGGAGGGATGTGTATTGATGTACCTTTTCTGCTGGATCCTTCTTTTATAGAATAAACATTTGTTGTTTTTACAGGAATAATTATTTGTCGTATGTGATGTGATCTGCAAACTATGTATCCAGATTTGGTTCTTTTTGTTTTTCTAACATAGTACAAAACATTTAATGATCCATTATATGTAGATTTATTTGAAACTTTGATTTAATTTTAAATGGAAAGCGCAGAATTTTTTATATGTACTTGTACATATGCTTATCAGGGTTGTGCGTGTGCTACACAAAATAATTGAAGCAATTCGGCAATGATTATATTTCCATCAGTTCATACTCAAATATACAACAAGTTTGGAGAAAACAAAAAACAAATTTTGAAGTTGAGAAACATGGGATGTTTGCTCATATTATCATACATGTGTGGCCGTTCAATATGTATTACATGATCAGTTCTTGGAAAAGAAGAACAAATAGTTCATTCGAAAACAATGATCAGTTCGATACTGCTCTCTCCTGCCTATTTTGGTTGATGTCCACGAATGGACAAAAATTGTATGTGAAATGTTCTATTATTACTAGCATATAACTACAGAAAAAAGTTGAACACGACGTCCTAGATAAGTTTGGAAAAAAGGCTCAAACAAAAAAAACAATGAAAATTCAAAATGGCAAAAGTTCAAGTGGTAAAATGGGAGAAGTCCAAAATATCGTCGCAAAACAATGTTGAGTTCAAAAGAAAACACAAAACATTTCCGTTTTATTAAAAAAATCATTCAATTCAACGGTATATAAAATATGCAAGTTTGGGCATGATGATGCCATTGAGAAGTTACGAGAAAAATTATACCGAAAATATAGAGTAAAGTCTAGTATGTGGAAACACGCCCAGTACAAAATCATACAGACATTCGTTTAAGTATTCTTTTTTTAAACCATTCAAAACTACTGTGAAAAGTACCTCAGTACAAACACACAAATATATCAATACGAGCACTCTGTTTTTTGATCGGAAAACAACACGATGGGTCTCACCATATTCAAAACTAGTCTTCAACGGTTGCGAATTTGAGAAAATATTCAGCATGACTAAGTTTCGCATTTTCAATATCTATTCAAGGGTATATTATTTGCCCCATTTCGACAAACTTTTAAAAAATCGCGTTCGAAATCAAATTTAACCGTATTCGAAATAGAGTTAAACCGTAAGGAATTAGAAAAACATTTCTATGCAAAAAAGTTGCGCATTTTTCATAGCTTTCCAACGCCGTATCATTTGCGTCAATCCGAGCAACCGTTTAAAAAAACGCGAAAATATGTTTCGCCCAGAATTTCATCGTTTTTCAAATTACTTTTAAATCATATATAATTTGAAGAAACAGTAGATATATGGAAGATGCGGATTTTTACCAGCTTTCCAACGCCATCTTATTTTCTCAATTTCGACAAACTGTTTGAAAATTAAGTCGAAAATACGATTCACATTTTCAGTTAAAAAATGGTTTTTCGAAACTCCTCTTAAACCTTGACGATTTTGCAAAAAATTCCTATATAATTGTGATGTAGATGTCAAGAGCTTTTCGACAATATATATATCTGGGCTACTTTGTTTCACGTAACAGAATATTCCTTATTCTGCTAAAACTAAAACCTTATTCGGTAACACCCTAACCGACCCGACCGACGCGAAATAAACAAAAGCGGTCAACCCCCGGCCACCCCCTCCCACATCTCCTCGTACCCATTCACCATCGCACCAACCTCCCTCCCTTCCTCCACCACCACACCACCTCCCTCCTTCGCCCACCCCACCACCTCCCTCCTTCGCCCACCCCACCAACCGGCGCCG